>NC_090733.1:91537721-91567721 GCF_036898095.1 Palaemon carinicauda | reverse complement strand
AATTTCAACCCTAGAGCTAACACGTTCTTTTCATTGTCATTTAAAGTCTTTGATGACATATTCACATAATTAGAATCTTTACCATAAGTTTTCCAGTCTGATTTAGATATGAGAGACTTTAATTTATTATCAAATCTCCTCCTATTCACTGCAATATCACGACGAAGATGATTATATACATAGTCAAATAACTTTATTTGCCATTCAATGGGAATGTCTCTTCGGAATATTCTTCGTAGTTTTTCTGACACTTCGAAACATTTACACTTCTCCTTCCTGGCATTTTCAATATGGGCATTTAAAATCACGTTTTGTAGTTTACTGAATGAACATCTGTAACTCTGCATTGAAGTGGAAATCAAAGAACGGGGCATTACACATTCGGCTTTACACTCCCTCAGAAACATCCACTGCATTTTCACTTTATGTGCCTTGATGACCGCCTTCCTGAAGTCAAACACTAGTTGACGGTGTTGTTGATAATGATTAAGAAAAGCTTGTAGAGGTCTCGTAGACATGATATTACAGATGTAATCTTCCTCAGCACGAAGATAAGTCAATATATAGTAGTCTACATAAGGAAAATTAAAAGTTGTGTATATGTAAAAATGCTCAACAGTTTCGTCCGCCAATGGACCTCTTCTTGGAGCGTTTATTATACAAAGAAATATTACACACGTTTGTACATACAGGAAAGGCTTCAAATCATAAAAAAAAACAAAAAAAAAAGAAAGATATAATTATACTATTACTAACCAACAGGCAAAAGTCACTATAGCTAGAGGTATAGTATATTCTGCCTACTCACAATTTTGCTCCTTTAATTACTTTCCTAAACGTCTGAATAAAGCACTTGATTCCATCAAAAGAGACAAAAGTATACATGTAACTAGAGCTGATAAGGCTAATGTTATTGTTATTTTAGACCGTATTGACTATGTAGAAAAAATGAATTCTGTACTAAGTGATCAAGATACTTATGAAATGTTAAATTCAGATCCTCGTGAAAATGTTAATGCCCAATTTCATAAAAGAGTAAGGGAGATTTTTGGAAAGAACAAAGTCATGATTGAGTCATTTACCTCCATTAATGCAAGGCTTCCCTATCTTTATGGGACTGTTAAAACGCATAAACAGGGGCAACCATTACGTCCTATAATTAGCACTATTGGTTCAGCATCATATAAATTATCAAAATTTTTAGTAGTCTTATTGCAACCATTAGTAGGCACTATCTCTAATTCACATGTAGAAAATAATTTAGATTTTGTTAATAGATTAAGTAGGGAAACTCCACATGATGATGAAATTATGGTTAGTTTCGATGTTAAAAGTTTGTTCACTTGTGTACCTGTTAAAGATGTACTAGAATTCTTGAACATTGAACTTAACAAACATGTTATGTCTTTACCTAACCATGTGATTTTGGATTTAATTAGACTATGTGTTGTCGACACCAGTTTTGTATTTAATGGGAGATTTTACAGACAAAAGTTTGGAATGCAGATGGGTAATGGTTTGTCACCAGTTTTATCGAATATTTATATGGAATTTTTTGAAAGTCGAATAGCTAGAGCAATTTTATTAGACGACATTTTCTGGGTGAGATACGTTGACGACGTATTTGCTATACTAAAAGCTTGCTCTGATATTCAAAAAATTTTAAGTGATCTCAATAATCTAGTCCCCTCCATAACTTTTACCGTCGAAAAAGAAGACAATGGCGCTATTTCATTTTTAGATGTGACAGTCATAAGGTCAACTATGAACTCTAATTTTAAATTCAAGATATACAGAAAACCCACAAACAACAATCTTATAATAGATAACTATTCATGTCATAAATCAGACGTTAAGTTGTCTGCATTAAGGTCTATGTTCCTAAGAGCCCTCAATATTTGCAGTCCCGAATATATTGACGAAGAATTCAGAAATATATATCAAATAGGTTTTCAAAATAATTTTAGCACACAAGACATAGACAAAAGCCTGGCACTTGCAAGAAAATCTTTTTATTCGCCCCAAAGGAATATGATAAGTAAAACTAATTTTCTGTCCCTACCATACCATCCCAATTTTGAGTCTGTAATCGCTCCTCTTAGATTGTTGGGGATTCATACTGCATTTTCTTATAGGAATACAATAGGCAGAAATCTGATTTGCAACACACCTGACAGTGATGAGGGTATAGTTTATAAGATACCATGTTTATGTGGACATTTCTATATTGGACAATCTGGAAAATCATTAGATAAGCGAATTTTAAACCATAAGTATAATATAAGAACAAACAACAAAAGTAATGCCATTTGTATACATAATAATATATGTAGTTATCCAGTAGATTGGCAACAGTCACAAATTTTGTTCAAGAATACTGATTTTATAGAGAGGAATGTCATTGAATCAGCATGTATATTTTATAGTAGGAATAAGAATTTTAATTTATCTCCAGGCATATATAAATTGGATCCTTTTATCTTACACAGTGTAAAGTGTCAATACAAACTTGAAAATGTTTTTCAATAGTTCTTTCTTTTTTTTGGCTTGTTTTATTTACTTGGGTGCTTGTCAAACATTCCATTACTTGTTTTTCATGTTAATTTGTAGTTTCAACTTTTACTACTTTTATCCCCTTGTTAAGTGACTTTTGCCTGTTGGGTAGTAATAGTATAATTATATCTTTTTTTTTTTTTATGATTTGAAGCCTTTCCTGTATGTACAAACGTGTGTAATATTTCTTTGTATAATAAACGCTCCAAGAATAGGTCCATTGGCGGACGAAACTGTTGAGCATTTTTACATATACACAACTTTTAATTTTCCTTATGTAGACTACTATATATTGACTTATCTTCGTGCTGAGGAAGATTACATCTGTAATATCATGTCTACGAGAACTCTACAAGCTTTTCTTAATCATTATCAACAACACCGTCAACTAGTGTTTGACATCAGGAAGGCGCTCATCAAGGCACATAAAGTGAAAATGCAGTGGATGTTTCTGAGGGAGTGTAAAGCCGAATGTGTAATGCCCCGTTCTTTGATTTCCACTTCAATGCAGAGTTACAGATGTTCATTCAGTAAACTACAAAACGTGATTTTAAATGCCCATATTGAAAATGCCAGGAAGGAGAAGTGTAAATGTTTCGAAGTGTCAGAAAAACTACGAAGAATATTCCGAAGAGACATTCCCATTGAATGGCAAATAAAGTTATTTGACTATGTATATAATCATCTTCGTCGTGATATTGCAGTGAATAGGAGGAGATTTGATAATAAATTAAAGTCTCTCATATCTAAATCAGACTGGAAAACTTATGGTAAAGATTCTAATTATGTGAATATGTCATCAAAGACTTTAAATGACAATGAAAAGAACGTGTTAGCTCTAGGGTTGAAATTCAACAATCCGACAAAGAAACCTGATATAGTGAATATTTGTAGACAGTTCATTATTAAAGAAAAGTCATCTCCATATACACCAGACATTTCAACTGTATTATCTATAGCTAGAGGTATAGTATATTCTGCCTACTCACAATTTTGCTCCTTTAATTACTTCCCTAAACGTCTGAATAAAGCACTTGATTCCATCAAAAGAGACAAAAGTATACATGTAACTAGAGCTGATAAGGCTAATGTTATTGTTATTTTAGACCGTATTGACTATGTAGAAAAAATGAATTCTGTACTAAGTGATCAAGATACTTATGAAATGTTAAATTCAGATCCTCGTGAAAATGTTAATGCCCAATTTCATATGAGAGTAAGGGAGATTTTTGGAAAGAACAAAGTCATGATTGAGTCATTTACCTCCATTAATGCAAGGCTTCCCTATCTTTATGGTACTGTTAAAACGCATAAACAGGGGCAACCATTACGTCCTATAATTAGCACTATTGGTTCAGCATCATATAAATTATCAAAAAAAATTTTTAGTAGTCTTATTGCAACCATTAGTAGGCATTATCTCTAATTCACATGTAGAAAATAATTTAGATTTTGTTAATAGATTAAGTAGGGAAACTCCACATGATGATGAAATTATGGTTAGTTTCGATGTTAAAAGTTTGTTCACTTGTGTACCTGTTAAAGATGTACTAGAATTCTTGAACATTGAACTTAACAAAAATGTTATGTCTTTACCTAACCATGTGATTTTGGATTTAATTAGACTATGTGTTGTCGACACCAGTTTTGTATTTAATGGGAGATTTTACAGACAAAAGTTTGGAATGCAGATGGGTAATGGTTTGTCACCAGTTTTATCGAATATTTATATGGAATTTTTTGAAAGTCGAATAGCTAGAGCAATTTAATAGACGACATTTTCTGGGTGAGATACGTTGACGACGTATTTGCTATACTAAAAGCTTGCTCTGATATTCATAAAATTTTAAGTGATCTCAATAATCTAGTCCCCTCCATAACTTTTACCGTCGAAAAAGAAGACAATGGCGCTATTTCATTTTTAGATGTGACAGTCATAAGGTCAACTATGAACTCTAATTTTAAATTCAAGATATACAGAAAACCCACAAACAACAATCTTATAATAGATAACTATTCATGTCTTAAATCAGACGTTAAGTTGTCTGCATTAAGGTCTATGTTCCTAAGAGCCCTCAATATTTGCAGTCCCGAATATATTGACGAAGAATTCAGAAATATATATCAAATAGGTTTTCAAAATAATTTTAGCACACAAGACATAGACAAAAGCCTGGCACTTGCAAGAAAATCTTTTTATTCGCCCCAAAGGACCGAATTTTCTGTCCCTACCATACCATCCCAATTTTGAGTCTGTAATCGCTCCTCTTAGATTGTTGGGGATTCATACTGCATTTTCTTATAGGAATACAATAGGCAGAAATATGATTTGCAACACACCTGACAATGATGAGGGTATAGTTTATAAGATACCATGTTTATGTGGACATTTTTATATTGGACAATCTGGAAAATCATTAGATAAGCGAATTTTAAACCATAAGTATAATATAAGAACAAACAACAAAAGTAATGCCATTTGTATACATAATAATATATGTAGTTATCCAGTAGATTGGCAACAGTCACAAATTTTGTTCAAGAATACTGATTTTATAGAGAGGAATGTCATTGAATCAGCATGTATATTTTATAGTAGGAATAAGAATTTTAATTTATCTCCAGGCATATATAAATTGGATCCTTTTATCTTACACAGTGTAAAGTGTCAATACAAACTTGAAAATGTTTTTCAATAGTTCTTTCTTTTTTTTGGCTTGTTTTATTTACTTGGGTGCTTGTCAAACATTCCATTACTTGTTTTCAAGTTAATTTGTAGTTTCAACTTTTACTACTTTTATCCCCTTGTTAAGTGACTTTTGCCTGTTGGGTAGTAATAGTATAATTATATCTTTTTTTTTTATGATTTGAAGCCTTTCCTGTATGTACAAACGTGTGTAATATTTCTTTGTATAATAAACGCTCCAAGAAGAGGTCCATTGGCGGACGAAAATGTTGAGCATTTTTACATATACACAACTTTTAATTTTCCTTATGTAGACTACTATATATATATATATATATATATATATATATATATGCAAATGTTTATTTGTATATCAAATAAAATCACCAATTATTACTTTTATCAATATATCATCAATATAACTAATTACATGTTATGTCTTAATTTGTTTTATGTTTTTCACATTTCTTAGATGCCAATAAGGCATATAAGCAATATAAAGGGTGTGGGTAGATATAAGACTAGGATTGTGATATGGTCTGCAAATAATATACACAAACCAGAAATGGAAAGAAAAAGTAAGGTTGTTTACGATAAATACGGCTGTGCCATTGAAAATTAATTCTATTACAGTATAATATTATTATAAGTAATATAATTTTAGTAAAATTTGTTTACGAGAAACTGAAATAACCATTATTTTTAGGTCAAAATCTATACGAATGAAATTAATGACACACAGCATGAAATTTTTAGAGCAAATATTTTCTGAAACAATTTCATACAACCGCTGAAAATATGCTTGAATTATTTTTTTTTCAAGCAACCACAAAGCAGTAGGAGCAAACAAAAGCTATTCTGAACTTTTCATGCAATTGCCCAAGGAATGAAATGTAAAACCCTGGTAACCAGCAAGAAGGACAGGTGTTAAATCGGTGAGGGCTTTACTCTTCGTCGTTGCATTTCCTCCCAAAGATTTCGAGTGCAAGGAGAGAGAGAGAGAGAGAGAGAGAGAGAGAGAGAGAGAGAGAGAGAGAGAGAGAGAGAGAAAATTCAGTTTCGTTCAAGGGGGTTAAAAGCGTGAACACATAAATCAGAATGAAATGTGCTTGCAGGATTATATCTACGTGATATTTTTAGATTCTAGTCTTGTCAGCACAAAACTTCCATCTAAATAATCATTCCTTTAACTTAAGAATATATCTTAAATACATCTCAATATTCTTTTCTTCTTCGATACAAAAGATTTGACGCATCTGGAAGAAAGCATGGGGAAGTAATAGCAATTAATCTGTGGTCTTCCATTCTCTTGCATTAGTTCTCTTGTTTGTGGGTGCACTCGGGCATGCTGTTCTATCTCATTTCTCTTCCATTTTTATTTTAAGTTTTTATAGTTTATATGAAGGATGTAATCCAATGCTGTTACCATTCTTAAAATGTATTTTGATTGTTTATTACTTCTCTTGTAGTTTATTTATTTCCTTGTTTCCTTTCTCGCTAAGTTATTTTTCCCTGTTAGAGCTCTTGGGCTTATAGCATCTTGCTTTTCCAACTACGGTTATAGGCAGCTTATAATAACAAAAATAACAATAATAATAATAATAGATTACATATAACTGAAACGATATTTAAACTAACAAAAATATACTTAGCAGAAATTAAAACAATAAAGGCTTTAATTTTGGTAATTATGTTACCCATTTCTTGAACATTTCAATTCTAAACTTTACTTTGTATATATGTACAGCGAAAACAACATTCATAATAATACCATACACCACGATGATAGCATTATTCAAGATTAAAACTACATAAATGGCAATGGAAATGACTTGATTTTTATACATTTACCTTTAGTTATGAAAGAAATATACTAAAACTTAAAGAAAAGAAAATTTTTCAAATATAATCACAAATTATTACTTATTTCATTATCAACATTTAGTACGTCTGATTTTTCAGTATATCAATATGTTGACATTATGTAACAATATATTATATTCTTTTTTTATTCTTTTCAGACGTAAGAGGAGACATAAATAGCCGTAATAATGAAAGTGAATCTGTGCATAATCATGGAGAAAAGGGAAAGAAACAGAATGTTTATCAATATTCGTGGAAAGCGGAGTATATTATAATACAAGAAATATTTTATAACAAAGCATAATATTCTTTTACCTATATGGGTGAGAACTATGAAGCGTGAAGTAGGAGGGGATGAATGGAGAAGTATTGATTCAAAAGCTCAAGCTTTTAAGCTTAGAGGACCTTTGCATCTATAGGCGTAGAAGGAGATGATGATATTTTAGAAAATTATATAAAAGGGTTCTCGTTGAAAATGATTGACAACTAAAATCAACAAAGCAAGACTTTAGATATCTAAAGCAAAAGTTTCAGTTTCCTTTTTTCTTATTTATACGGAAATTTATTTGAATCACCCTCAAACACGATGCAGGATTAGAAAAGAGAAGTAATTTTGTGCTTTGCATACAATTGCCAGAGGAATGAAATGTAAAACCATAGTAACTTGCACCAACGTCTGCTCGTAAATCAGTGGTGATTTTACTCTGCCACGTACCATTGCAACCTGAGGATTTACGGTTCCAAAGAGAGAGAGAGAGAGAGAGAGAGAGAGAGAGAGAGAGAGAGAGAGAGAGAGAGAGAGAGAGAGAGAGAGAGAGAGAGAGATCCAGTGTTTCGCGCACACAGTGGTCAATGCACTGAATTCATAAACCAGATAGAAATATGTGAGCAGCTGCTTCGGTGTTATAAACTAAATTTTATCCATTTTTTCCTCTCCTTATATATTGTTTTAGGTATCCCAAAGAAAGCATGTACAGGCATTTGCAAGTAACTCTCAAAAAGGACATATATATAGAGACATAGCTCCTCCTCCTCCTCCTCCTCCTCCTCATCATCATCATCATCATCATCATCATCATCATCATCATCATCATCATCATCATCATCATCATCATCATCATTATTATCATTATTATTATTATTATTATTAGCGAAGCTACAACCTTTGTTGGAAAACCATGAAAGAAAATAAAGAAATAAATAAACTACAGGAAAAGTAATTAACAATTAAAATTAAATATTTCTATAAATGCTATGATAGTAGTGTTAGATTTTGCATAGAAAAACAATGTAGTCGTAAAAAAAAGTGTAAAAAGCACATCCCCCATTTTCCTTCAAGGTAATAAAACTAAGAATATTTGTTATTCCCATTTCTTTCCTTTGGAAAGAATTGATGAATAACAAAGTTAAAGTTCGGATGTTAAAGTTCAAAAGCAGATGAATAAAATTAGGAAATTTTAGGCTTCATAACAACCCATATAACCTTTTGATTGAGTGATGATCTACAATGAGTTGGTTAGTTAGTGTGTGCACAGTGATATTCAAAATATAAAATAATAATAATAAAAAAAAAACAAAATACGTACACTGTTAAAAACAAAAATAAAATTAATCGGAAATTCTCCGTGAAAAATATGTGCTCAGTACAATACGGGCATCCTTTACGTCAAGATACTTCAAGTATTGAATTAAAAGCTCATAATAGAGACGTCTGACGAAATCTAACCGAGGCCATTTGCGTCAATGGGCGTAGGCAATGATGATGATAATGACGTCAATATATCCGTTTTAAAACGGTAAATGCCTGACAACATTTATTGAAGGATTTTTACCGTTATTTTTAATGCAATTTTTCAACTGTATGGGAATTTTGTTTTTATTTATTTAAACAAAATAAATGAATAAATAGATCAATACATAAAAGAGCTAAACTACAACGTGTGTATATTAACATATTAGATCAACATGGACTACAGGTAATACATCCTGTAAAGAATAAAACCTGATACTTGGAACTACTCTACAATCATATAAATTTCTTTGGAGTGGGGAGACTTGATGAAATACGACCTTTGTACTTTATATGGAAAACTATCTAATATAGTCTAGAATCTTTGATTGAAAACCATCTATTAAGTGATACCTTTTTTGCATACATATCTCTTAGATATTTTGACACATTGGGAATGTGATAACCAGAAATCAGGTATCAATTTTAGAGAAGTAATTAAAAACTTTTTTTTTTATTTATTTTAACAAAAGACCATCTTCAATCATGTTTGGCACTTACAATTATTACAATTCTGTGAATGATTTCCATATTCAAAACATAAGAAAAAATATTCAAATAAAATTCAGCTTATAAATCATTTACAAATTAAACTAGGATTTTCCAATTGCTTTATCTTTTCTCCTTTTTTCTCATCTCCCACCCATTCTTTCCAGTCCCCATCATCTCTTTTTCTCTTGTTTTTCCCCTACCAATCGCAATTACTGCAATGATCCAAAGCGTAAAAAGGTTTCTTGACATATCTTAAATATCTTTCACAATCACTTAAAAGTAAATTCCTTTTTATGGCCGGATTTTCTGTGCTTGATAAAAGACCATGTAAAGAAAGAGATTCAATTTCCTCCAAAATCTTGGAATTCTGGGGCGAATAAGGAATTTCTACCGTGATACTTTTTTTTAGTGTTTGGGCCCTTTTGATTTTCACACAGCATATACTAAATCATGGGAACCCTCTAAACGTAGTGAATTCTGTATTCCATAATCTAATTTCCTATTCGATGCTAAAATAATGAAATAATTTACTTACTCTGTATTTTGTGTTTTTAAACACATGAAGTAAATAAAGATGTGTGTAAAATTATGCCCTGTATTAATATATGTTCCTTATTTCTAGTTGGTAATTAGATTTTAATGATAAGGAATTTATCTGAAATAATCTGATTTCAGGTTACATATTTGGATAATGTAGATCACATAGATGGTTTACTCGTAAACCAATTTCTGCTGGTAAGAGAATCGAGATCGATTATATATATATATATATATATATATATATATATATATATATATATATGTATGTATGTATACATATATATAAATATATATATATATATATATATGTATATATACATATATATATATATATATATATATATATATATATATATATATATATATATAGATAGATATATATATATATATATATATATATATATATATATATATATATATAGATATATATATATACATTATATATATATATATATATATATATATATATATATATATAAATGTGTGTATACACACACACACACACACACACACACACACATATATATATATATATATATATATATATATATATATATATATATATATATATATATATATATATTATCAATTGCTAAGCTACAACCCGAGTTGGAAAAACAGGATGCTACAAGCCCAGGGGCCCCAAAAGGAAAAACAGCCCAGTGAAGAAAGGAAACAAGGAAAAAAAATATTTTAAGAAAAGTAACGACATTAAAACAAATATTTTCTATATAAACTATAAAACAAGAGGAAGAGAAATTAGAAAGAATAGTGTGCCGAAGTGTACCCTCAAGCAAGAGAACTCTAACCCAAGACAGTGGCAGTGTTGCCAACCGTAGGGACGGCCTTGCAAAATTTCTGAAAACGTAGGGACTTTTAAACATTCATATGAAAATATATATTTTCGTCCAACTGCCCTTTACCTTCAGTGCTACACCACTACAAAATCCATATGATAAACTACCATACCCACTTTTTTTAAAAATCTCATTTTCCGATAATGCACATGAAAATAATGGTGCTAGGACAATTCGGTCCCGGACAATTCGGTACTAGGACAATTCGGTACTAGGACAATTCGGTACCAGGACAATTCGGTACCAGGCTTGTCATTTTTAAAAGATTAGTTTGGTTATTGCCTTAAGTGTTTACAAAAAATATAAAAAAGTGGGTGAAAGACCAGGCTTGTCATTTTCAAAAGATTAATTTGGTTATTTTCTTATTTGTTTGCAAAGAATGTTAATAAGTGGGTGGCAGACATATATGATAAGATACATTTCTTGTCGTTAAAAGTATGTATATGAGAATAAAATAGTAAAAACCATACATTTGTTGTCGTTGAAAGTATGTATATGAAAATAAGATAGTAAAAAGCATACATTTACAGTCATTAAAAGTATCTATAAAAACAAAACAGTAAAAACCATACATTTTTGGTCGTTAAAAGCATGTATATAAAAATAAAAACCATTCATTTCATATGTTAAAAGTATGTGTATATATATATATATATATATATATATATATATATATATATATATATATATATATATATATATATATATATATATATATATAAACATACATTTCTTGATTAATTAAGGACAAGAAAATAAAATAGAAATCAGGCATTTCAAAATTTAATATTATGAGCTATAGCTCTTAAAAATTGTAATTTGTTTGACGAATTATAATTCTCAATCAGGTGAAGAATACGCTTGTTGCAATCTCTGTATTTCTTTTTAGTAATTATGTCGTCCCCTAGTCTCAATTTTTGTACCTTGGTTTTTGCTAATACATCTTCCTTTTTAAGAGTGTCAATCAGGGTCCAAATATTTGGATGGTCGTGTGAAACTGATTTAATCAACGTGCTATGAAATCCTTCCAAGCTATTGGTAGTTCGTGGTTCCCCTCGTACACAACGGTCATGAACACTCCATGATGCAATCAGAAATACTGGTTCTAGTCTGCGACTTCTTTGACCTCTTCCTCGTACCGGTCCTATATATGTATTTTCAAAATAAGATACCAGGGCTTGGGGGATATCATCATCATCCACTAATTCATCGAAACCGTCAATAACGTCCTCTTTAGGCAAGAAAGCAAGGGATACAAAGCAAGCATCTTACTTTGAGACTAAAGGCTTCATGATACCTTACTTTGAACCCTTCTTGAATAATGTGTTTATATATATTTTGCCCTAAGTGAAACAGGCAGCAAGACAAATCGACTTCAGGGAATGTATTTAAAAACGTGTTATGAGCTGCTTTCTCAAAATCCATCAAAATGGTCTGAGGTGCTTCACTATTCACTAAGTCTTTTATTTTTCTGAAAAGTCGCTCTTATGTCATCTGGGATTTATCCGGAAGAAGAGCAACAACCTGGGTGCACTGAATTGGTGTATTTGGATATGAAGGACATATAATTGAAAAAATATATTAGGGCAAATCTTAAATGTACCGTCTCCGGCCCAGTTCTTACACTGTTTCAAATCCTCAATGGCTTCGTTCGTTGCAAAAATTAAAATTCGTTTCGAGTCATCAATACCGCTGTCATATTGTAAAAAGATAGATCCGTTATCCAGGTAGGAATAATCGGGTGGTATAGAAAAACCAATGATTTCATGTGGAACCGGGGGAAAATTATCCTCAACTTGTCTCCAGCGTCTGACATTGCGCGAAATATGTTCAAGCTTTGGCACCTCAGCTATTGCACAGTTATTCAAATTTTCTAATTCTTGTGATAGTATTGCACGAGCTAGAGTCCGTCTTTCAATGCATTTTTGTTTGATGGTGGAAATTGCAATTTTTGCATTAACTTCTGCTGCTGTAGATGCATGAAGATGAACTCCAATTTTCTTCAAAACATCAAACTGGTCACTCGTATGGAATCTTGCTTTGCACGAGCGGTTTTCGCAACGGCAATAAATTTTGGTACCATCTGCATTCTCTTTATGTTTATGGTAAATATAATTTTCCTTATCCACAAACATCTTTTTTCCTTTTTCCGAGTCTATAAAGGTAGCCATTCCAACTCTGCTGGGCTGCAACTGATGGGCTTGAGACTATATAAAATAAAATCTCAAAGGAAAAAATATATTTTTGTAAACAAATACCAAAAGGTATGGAAAGTAGTTACATAGTTAAGTAGTTGATGTTTTAAGCTAAAGTAAGTAAGTACCAAATTAGCAGAAATAGATACTAAGATAGATAAGTAGACAAAAGTTAAGCAATTGAATTACCTTAAAATAAACAAAAATATCTTCATACTAAGCTATATTCTTTTTAGTGAAAGAGAGAGACAGACAGACAGACTAAGTTGGTTTCTGGCTTTTGTGTCTCTCGCTTAAATAAAATTTCTAGGGAAAAAATATATTTTCCAAACAAATAAAACAATAAAATGAAAATTCTCCGGAAAAATCAATTTTCATGGTACCGAATTGTCCTGGTACCGAATTGTCCTAGTACCGAATTGTCCGGGACCGAATTGTCCAGTACCGAATTGTCCGGACACCGAAAATAATAACCGTTACCGGGTGGTATGTAGTCTGGATGTGTCACTGACAGTGTGGTGGTGGTAGTACGCCCATGTAAGGCCTGTGTGACGTTCTGAACCAACCCCCGGTCTCACAATACTCCTTTATAATCTGCGCATGCGCGAACATTACCGTTTGCCAGTGCATACGAGGTAGATGTTTTATTTTTCTATAATTTAGCGTGCGCAGCTGAACATTACCGCTTGCCAGTACATACGAGCTTGATGTTTTATTTTCATGCGAGCGAAGCGAGCTAATGGCGGAAAAGAACCATTATACAATGTCAAGGAGAATTCTGAGACCGGGGGATCGTTCAGACCGTGACACCTGCATAAGGTTTTTGTGAAGACTGTTTTCTAGCTTATGACTAATTGACTGACTGAATAATCTTAGATCATGGATAAAGCTGGACCGAGCACACCGAAGAAAGTAAGACAGAGGAGAGGGGAACTCTCGAAAAATTAAAAATCCCCTCCTCCTAGAAAGCAGCGATTTAGACAAGAATGGTTACATGTATGGTTATGAAAGACAGTGTGTTATTTACAATTCAACAAAATATTAAAATAGCTAGGTGAGACTGTATGATAGGTTAGATCGAGATAATTTCGAATAGCCCTATTGGAGTTTCGTTAGGGAGCAATGAATTGTCACATGGTGTGGCAATAGTCCATTCATTTATAATCATACAAGAAACATAATAAACTAGGCATAAGTTAGGGCAGGTAGGTATACGTAGGCTCTTTGGTTAGGCCTAACTTACAAAGATCTATTGATTTTTGTTACTAGGCTATTTGCACTAGGCATTAATTGTTTTTATGGGGAGGGGCACAGTAACCGAATTCAGTTTACTTTCCTTTTGGAAATAGACAAACATTCCACACACACACACACACGATATTTGTACACACCCCCCACTCACCCGTGATAAGCCCATAGTTTGTGAAGGAATTAAGCAAAGTCTTACTCATTTATTTAAATTTTTCATTTACTTTTTTTCTCTTTGTATTTTGTAGGAATATAGAATTGTTCGTGCCGCTGGCATATAAATGAGAAATAGCTCTATTTTCCTTGTATAAAAAGCCAATATAGAGTTTACGTTATATTATCCATGATTCTATTTGGCTCTGGTTTCAGAAAGATGAATTTCGTGGATGGTTAACTGAAGTCAAGGATGACCCTTTCCATCCCCTCTGCAAAGCGTGCAATAGTAAACTTGTAGCAGGACACAGTGAGTTGGTAAAACACAGTGACAGGGAATCGCACAAGAGATCAGTTAAAGTAATTGAACGTCAACCATCTGCAGGTTCATTTTTTCAGGGAGGTAAATCTAGTAAAGGAACTGGAAGTACACAGGATGATATCAAGAAGCTAGAAATAATACTAAGTGGGGTATTTGCTGAACACAACATATCTATGAACACTATTGATCACTTAATTGATGCTTTAAAAATTGGTATACCTAACTGTGATGTCATTCAAGGTGTTTCTTTGCACAGAACAAAATGCTGTTACATTATTAAAAATATTATTGCAAAAGCTGACAAGAAAAAATTGATCGAGACTAAAAGAGAAAAAAGTTCTCCATTTCAGTAGATTAAGGTACAAATATATCTAAAGTAAATATCATTGCAGTGCTAGTTAGATATTTTGATGATGAGGGTAAAGGTCGAGTTGTCATACAGCTGTTAGAAGCAATTTCACACGATGCCAGAAATAGTGATGCCAAGACTCTTAGTAAAGTAGTAAAGTCATGTTTTGTAGAGAAAGGTATTCCCTTGACCAACATAATCGCCATGGCAGCAGACAATGCAAGTGTATTAGTAGGAAAAAAAAACTCCCTTATGACCAAATTGCAAAGAGATGCAGATGAAAGCTTCTTTACTTTAAAATGTATATGTCATTCGCTCCATATAGTGGCAAGCAAAGCAACAAGTAATTTGCCGAGAAATATTGAAGATTTCGTTCGAAATATTGCTTCATATTTTAGTCACAGCTCAAAAAGGCATGCAGAGCCAGCAGAACTGCAGGAATATCTTGCTGCTGAAAGACTCAGAATGCTTAGACTTGCTGATACAAGATGGCTTGCAATGCAGCACTGCATTGAACGAATACTGAATCGGAAGTTTTAAAGCTCTTATTTTTTCAGGCCCAGATAAAAGATAAGGTTATTTCAGAAGAACTTATAATGAAAGAATTTAACAATCCATATACAAAAGCTTACCTGAAATTTTTGAAATATGTGCTTGGATATTTTAATCACTAAATGCTTTTTTCAAAGTAAAATCAATTTGATTGGTATCCTATAAGATGAGAGCATAAGAATGACAAGACTTGTTTGTAAGAGCTTTATCAAACCCCAATATCTATCCGATTTGTCCAGAATTGATCCCAATAATGAAGCACAGCTTATTTCTCTTAGTCAAATAGAGTTAGGATACGAATGTGAGGCACTGCTAACTACTACTAAGGATTTGGAAGATAACAAGCATTTCAGACAAAGGTGCCTTTCCTTTTATCAAACAGCATTCACGGAACTTGTGAAAAGGTTACCTCTCTTTGATCCTCTGTACTCAGAAATGAAATTTGTAATCTCCAAGGTAGCATTAGATATCGAGGTCAGGAAAAAATTGCTAAATTTGGAGACTTTAGCCAAAACGTATGAACATCTTGTAGGCTATGTTAATGAAATTCAAAAAGAGTGGAATGATTTGCCTATATATTTCAATTCAGATGAGTGTGAAATGCTAAAAAAGAAAAACAATGAAGAATTTCGGTGTATCTCTCTCAATTAAAGTATTATTCAGATGAATTTGTTTTCAAGAATTTGGCATTTCTGGCTAAAATTGTTTTAACATTGCCTCACTCGAATGCTGAAACAAAAAAAATATTTTCGATGATGGGTGATGCTAAAACAAAAAAGATAAATAAGATGGGACCTGAACTGTTAGACTCCATATTATTTATCAATCCAAACATGAAATTAAAAGGTGAACGGATGCATCAGTAAGGAGAGAGAGAGAGAGAGAGAGAGAGAGAGAGAGAGAGAGAGAGAGAGAGAGAGAGAGAGAGAGAGAGAGAGAGAGCAAAAAGTCACAATTTATGTAAAAGATATATCTTACAGTAAGGAAATAAAATACGATGCCACTTGTTATTGATACCTACAATAGACTGAATACAAATATCTACTATTTTCATAGAGCTAAATTGGAATGCTTGAGACATAAATAGAAAATAATAAACTATTATGATATTTATAGGATTATTCTCTTTTTTATAAATCTGAATGAATTTGTCCTGGTTTTTGGTATTATTTTCATTACATAGCCAATCTAATACAAGAATTAAAAGGTTTCCTCTTCTAGATATTCTATTATATTTTCATTTCAATTTTCCTTATCTGGAAAATGTGCCACTTGATTAAGACGAGTTTTAATAAACTAAAATGAAAAAAAGGAAACCAAATATTAAAAATTACGAATAAAATATTTTTTTACTTATATCTCTGCTACGCATTTATCTATATGAAGTTTTTATGACACGTGAAAGTCCACTACTATCGTTTCCAGAGGCCGTGTAATAGTGTTTTTCCCTAATATCTAACAAACCGGCTCATGAATTTCCATGAGGGTTTCAAACATTAGCCTAATTTTTGGTGGTACAATGAATTGATAGATGAGCTTAATTAACCCGTGTACTCTTAGAAAAAAGAGGAACTTTTTCCCTTCCTTCAGAGCGTTTCGAATAAGTGTTACTTAATCACTTAACTGTGACGCAGAGGTTCCCCCAACCCTCCTTCGGTGTTCACACCTATGGCTATCCTAGTAACCCCCCCCCCCCTCATTCTTGCCTTCTTTCCTTCATTCCCATTGTTATTAGGCTACCGAGTAAATCCCTGTTAGGAAAGACTGTGTACTGCACATATAAAATGAGCCGGAAGAGCAATAAAATGTTTTATGGTGGTAGATAATGATTAGATGGTTAACACAAATTATCAAACATAATAGAAGAGGTTTAAAACGGGGGTGTGGAATCGCACTGTGAGATATTCTACTCGGACCCCTACAAATTTTAGATTTGCGACTAAAAAATAAAATAAAATAAAAAAATAAAATAAAAACATCAGTAGAAATAGAAAAAAAATTTTTTCCTTGAGAGTGATGATGAGTAAAATGTATAAGTGTCCATTTCTTGTTTTTTTTTTTTTTTTTCATCTCTCATAAATCTATGGTTTCCAGCAATTGGTGATAACATTATTTTGGAAAAGAGAGCTAATGAATACTTTGATACGAGTATATCAGCTTGGCATGTAGACGATGTCAATGGATTTCTCAAAGTAAGGTTGATGGGTTCATTAATTGAAATCTGGTATAATTCCAGTGACAAAGTCGCAACGATATTTGTCACATACCTTTTAAGTAACAAAAATAGGTACTGGTACTTATAACGTAAATAAATATATAAAACTATAGGTTGAAATATAATAAATCTTATGTATGTATGAACACACACACACACACACATATATATATATATATATATATATATATATATATATATATATATATATATATATCATATATCATATATCATATATATATATATATATATTTATATATATACATATATATATATATATATATATATATATATATATATATATATATATATATATGTATATATGTATATATATATATATATATATATATATATATATATATATATATATATATATATATATATATATATATATATATATATATGATTTCAAAATTTATCAAATGGCCGATGTCAATGCCCTTATGTGAAACATCTTTTAGAAGTCTACCTTCTAAGGAATTCAAGCTACTCTCTCTGGTGAAATTGATATGATAAATTATATCAAACAATGCTCTCTGTCATTTTCTTCCTGGCAATTGATGTATCGAGTAACCAGTGTAGTATGGAAGAATGAGTCCTACGGCTTAACCTAAAGAAAATAGAATTTTTTCGCGTTACGAAGTATAGCGAAAAATAATTGTCCTAACGACATGTAAGCAGATCTTAAGTGTCTTGTTACTTAAATTCAGTTGTTATGTAGGCAGTGGCCAATGAGAATTTAGTGTTGGGTGAAACTTATTCGATGTTTGAAGAGGTATTTAGTAAGTGGTCACTTTCTAGCGCACGCTAGCCCGAGCAAGTCAAATTTATTAGCCAGGACGCCAGGCAGGGTCAAATACAGCTTCAGATGTGAATAGTGTTTTCACGCTAGCAATCAGAATGCTGAAACCGTTTCCAGAAGTGATGGACAATCTAGTATCCCATTTCCAGCAGAATATTCAACAAGTATCCGCACCTCGTTAAAGTATGATGGAAAACCATTTGAATGAGCATCGCGTTATTTTGAGGAAACTGATACGAAAATGTTAGCATTAGATGCAATTGTTTATCAACTTGGAGGACAAGGAACATCTAAAACTGCTGCAGAAACGAGTTAGTACGCAAAGAGCAGCATCGCCGAAAGTGTCAAGCTAGTTAAAGATCGAGGGAAAGTGTGGATTCATATCAACTTTGATGGAAGAAGTCTAGAGCTCAATAAAGGCCTTGAGTTGACATTTTAGCCGGGAATGTACCAAGAAAGACGTCGAAAAGATAAGTGAAAATATAGCTGTTTTTATTTTGTATACTTAGCAGTTGGTACAAGGAAATTGGAGCATTGTGTTTATTTTATTTTATTGTTTTTAATCGCCTGTTGGTTGTTGTTATTCACAATACATTGAACAGAATTAGATTGGGTCCGGTAAGATGAGCATTGACGTCTAAAAGGGCGATCACAAAATTCCATTTCAAAATCGTTACTGTGGTTGTTGGATTGGGTAACAATAGGTCAGAAAGGGACGAATCAGAATTTATTAAAAGAGAATGGGTGACACTGGTATCAGAAAAACTAAGAAATAATTCCTTTGACGGTGACCAAGAATGGAAATGGTAAGCAAAGGCTGGTTTTTTATTACAAACTTTTTAAGGATTTAATCAGTCTACAGTCTGCTTATCGCATAGAAATCTATTAAAACGTTGCCAATATCTTTCTCATTGGGGAAAAATTTAAAAAGTTTTTATAATGGATTATCTTTAGATATTTTTGAAAGCGGCTGTACATCTTTACTAAAGTTCTTAAGTCTGTTAGATATTGGAGATCTAAGGAAGTGAATGGTTGTTTTGAAGGGGCATTGGATGCTAGCTATTTACTTTAAAAGCTTCAAGATTTGGATTTATTTACAAGAGAGTATAATTGGTTTACAGACACTAAATTATATTTTGAAAGGTTTACAGTGGACGAATACTGAAGGCAAATTTCGTAACTACAGTATTAGGATAAACTATGTCGTTAAAGACCTTGTTTAGATGCCAAGCCTTCTGAATTAACAAAAAACGTTATTTTAACGAATATCTTTTGGACATAATTGTCTGTTACATAATTTCCACGAAATTTGTCGTGAGAGGTATTGTTAAAATGAAAACGATAAAGTATTTCTGTATTTTTACATTTTGAGCAAAGCTAGTTGAGAACTTAATGGGGAAATATCAGATGCTCTACTTGAGATCACGTTTTGACGCAGAAATTCATTGTTTTTATTTTGGTCGTTACTTTAACTATATACTTGCATCAGGCTTATTTAACCTATTACTTCATTGTTACGCCTAAGATGTAGGCAGTTTATCACTATATTGTGACGCCTAAAATGTAGGCAGTTTATCACTATATTGTGACGCCTAAGGTGTAGGGCAGTTTATCACTATATTGTGACGCCTAAGATGTAGGCAGTTTATCACTATATTGTGACGCCTCAGATGTACTGTAGCAGCTTAGCACTATATTGTGATGCCTCAGATGTGGGCAGTTTAGCACTATATTGTGACGCCTCAGATGTAGGCAGTTTAGCACTATATTGTGACACCTCAGATGTAGGCAGTTTATCACTCTATGGTGACGCCTAAGATGTAGGCAGTTAATTACTATTTTGTGACGCATCAGATGTAGGCAAATTATCACATTGCAAAGCCTCGGATGTAGGCAATCTTATCAATATATTGCGACGCCTCATAGGAAATTTACCGCTATATTGCGACGCTTCAGACATAGGAAATTTACCGCTATATTGTGACTCCTCAGATTTAAGTTATATTGTGACGCCTCTGGTGTTGGGAAATTTATACGTTGTGACACCTCAGTAGTAAGTTTGGAGTAGTTCTGATGTTTTTAGCGATGAATACAGCGCATTTTTTTATTATGAAAAGAGTGGTTGGAAACTGGACAGCAAATGAATCTTTAAAATTAAACATGAAGGAGCAGGAGGCAGTCGACAGAATTATGTAAAGTACTTTGGCAATGTTTGAACGTTGGTCCAGATAAAAAAAATTTCGATTTTAATGCAAGTAGGTAGCAAAAAGCCAGACTTGGAAATCATAGAAAACCAAAGAATTGAAACTTGTACTGAATACACTGTTCAGGTCATCAATGTATGTTAGCCCAGAAAGAGTACAAAAGAGCGGATTTTTTGAAGTGTTGTCAACTAACATGGATGAATGGTCAATGCTTGCTTAAATTTTTTCAGAGTTATGGACTTGTGAGAGTTATTCATTCTTTAGACTGTTTTTCTAATTTAAAAAATATGTTGAGGTTTTTAATCTCTAATATTGGTGTCCTGGTACAGAGGGAATTGATGCTTTAACTTGAGGTTTGGTGCTTTATACCAAAGGTTATTAAAAAAATAGAGGTAAAAATTCTTAAGTAGAATATTCCAGAGTGAAAGTCCTCTCCATCTTGACTGTTGATATTAACGAGGGAAACTTTATTGTTAAACTTTTAGTGTTTACGTAGCAAAAGGTTTATTACACACGGCAAAGATAAAAAAAGATAAAAAAAATGGGAAATTTTTCGCTGAAATTTAACTTTGATATAGAAGGTAAAGGTTTTTGAAATTATAAGTATATATGTACAATGTTTTATTTTTGGAATCTGCTTTCCAGGATCGTGAATGCAATGAAATGCCAGCAGTCGTCTTTAACGGTGGCATCTAATTTGGACAGGAAATTGGGGGACCTCAGTTGTCATGGGCATCTTCTATCATCGATGAATGACAGCACCGACAAGGCCTACCAACTTGTCTTTCAACAAAGAGAAACTTACAATAATGGTCACGAGCAAAGCGAAATGCCATTGTATGTTGCTTTATTTAGGACGCTTTTATTAGATTCCGGTGCTTTAGTAATCTCCAGTGATCAAGCTATTTATGCCATAACGTGCATGCATGAAATGAGGGGTTACATAGATCCAACGGAAAATTCACTTGTTAAATCTTTGCAAGCACCTGTGAAACATTAAGCTGGTAGATCGGTGCATACAAAGGATCTTTTTGATAATATGGTGTTGCAGAATCCGTGCGGATTATATTTTCCTATATTGAAAAACTTCTTTATTATTTTGATAGATCATTAAAGTTTTCTTATCTGAGATTTAGGGAATTAAGTTTATTGTAATTTGAAGATTTCTTAGTTGAACCAAAAAAAAAAAATGAAATAATCACCAATACTGTGAAGTTTTTGATATCGGAAGTTGTCACAAATGCTTTTCCATATTTTATGTATTTTGCTTGATACAGAGGAAGCTGGAATGATTTTGTCCTTTGATCGATTTATCTTTAAGAAGTTTTTTAAAAGCTCCTGTAATGTAACCAAACAGAATTTTTTGTTAAAACTGTGGCTACAAGTTCAAACAGCGCAAACGATAACGTCAATGATAGGTGTCTTCATAGACATGAGTGTTGGTAGTCTGTTTCAAGTAAACATGTTTGTCAAAGGCTTCAAAAAGAGGTTAAATGTGTAAATCATTCAATCGGAACATTTATTTCTTTCTCTCCATTTCTTTCCTTCTCTCCCTTTCTTTGGTATTTTCTAGGGTCAACCGGCACTGTGCGCTATAATGCAATTTAATGTTTTATTATGTTTATACCTGTAGAGAATGCGGAGTGAAGTGAGGACTAGAATTTTTTCGCGTTACGAAGTATAGCGAAAAATAATTGTCCTAACGACATGTAAGCAGATCTTAAGTGTCTTGTTACTTAAGTTCAGTTGTTATGTAGGCAGTGGCCAATGAGAATTTAGTGTTGGGTGAAACTTATTCGATGTTTGAAGAGGTATTTATTAAGTGGTCACTTTCTAGCGCACGCTAGCCCGAGCAAGTCGAATTTATTATTAATATTATTATTATTATTTATTAGTAGTACAAGAGTGAGGTTCCACCACTCAAATTTTAGTTACTCTGCATTATTGCCGTGGATACACAGGTTTCCATAGTTTTTTCAAAACTTGAGATTTTGTTTTTTATCTATGGTTTTTCCTGGGCGGCAGAGGAGGCTTATATGTTAATTTGAAAGTTTGTTCATTTTGTTTTAAATATGCACTGCTATATCAGTACAGAAGTTTGTAGAAGTTATTAGAATATGTGATGTTACATCTATATTGTTTCAAAAGTATGATTCATTGGAAAAATAAACCTGGCGTCAACCGGCACGGTGCGCTATAATGAGGGTCAACCGGCACGGTGCGCTATAATGCAATTTAATGTTTTATTATGTTTATATCTGTAGAGAATGCGGAGTGAAGTGAGGACCTATATTTCTATTGCTTTACCAACACTCGCTTGAAGTGCGAAGTGAAGGGTTGGCATGGCTTCTTTCGTCGCCTGTCATAAGTCTCATTCTTGATCGTCAATGTAAGTGAGTGGGTAAGATATAAAACGTTGGTCTTGTGTTTAGGTAAAGTCTAAAGTCACGAATCACATTACCAGGTATGATGAACTTTTACTGACAAAGAATTTCGTATTTCTTGGGGTAGGTCATATGACAATTATCTATGGAGTTAAACAGGCGTTTAACAATTCGGGGGATGGGAGGTACAGGGGAAGAAACGTTATAACAACATCACTGAGGGACGTCATCACTTTTGCGAATGTGTGTGTGGCTAAGACTGGCTTTAGCCTCATTTTCTTAAGTAAAAAAGTTAATGAAACTTAATTGGCAATGCACAATATTTCCCAAAATTAGGCCATTGTATGAAGCGCTCCCATCTTTGATATCATGGAAATCCATCAGTTATTTTAGGAGTTATTTAAAAAAAAAAAACAATATTACACGGCCTCTGGAAACGATAGTAGTTAATAATCTGCGAAGTAAAAAATGCATTTAAGAAATATCTTGATGAAGTTTGTCCAATAAAAATAAAAATACGGAACAAATCCATTATAATTCATCCCCCAAAAAACTAAAATAGTTTTGTGACAACTGTAACAATTAATCGTAAAATACGTGGAATGAAAACCGCTGGCACTCTAAACAACGAAATGGGTAATTTTTATGTTGTGCAGTGAAAAATGTATGGCAATACTCGAAATATCCCTTCAATGTTTGTAATCTTATTCAGTTGATATTTGTTAAAATGGTTATTTCAAATGATGGAAAGATATTCTATCTTATGGAGTTATCAATTCATTTTTCATTCTCAACTCAATACCAGTACCAGTGAATGTTTTTAACAGCTATAACTTACTGTTTAATTCATAAATCTGTTATTGAAAAGATAATGCTTACATACTTTATTTTATCATATCAACATAATAAATATTTTTTTCTAAATCTTTTTATATAATACATTATAAAAGCTAAAGCTTAGCACATCCCAAAATTGTCTATGGCCTCATGTGTGCATCCATTTGAAGTATCATCAGAAATAATCATGCATCAAGCTCTTATTTTTATTTTGACTGTCAAATGTATAAATGTTTCCGACATGAAAGAATTGAAGGCAAATTTCATGTTTTCGTTTTAAGCATTAATGAGCAATATCAGAGTATAAATATTAACAGCTATTCCATACGATGGTGTAAAAGCTAGTATGAAACTATCATGTTAGTACCTTGTGGGACGTATATGAAATGCACATATTCTAAACAAGGTGATTTAGTTGGAATTATTGTGTAGCTTTATAATAAAGCTTTTGAGATCTAATCTCAGATAATTTCAAAGGTTTGAAGGCCACTCATGAAGAGACAGTGGCATTGTCCTAGCTAGCAGGACAATGCCTTAGAGAATGACCATATATACATATCAGCACTCTAGCTCCGTCTTCACCCCAGCTAAGACCATATAGGGCCAGGCAATGGTTGCTGGGGACTCAGCGGGTAGACCTATAAGCTACCCCAAAACCCACGTCCTTAGCTTACAAGGATGGTAAGGTTGCATACCCTACAAGGCAGGGATGTTTATGATTTAGATAACTTCTACCAACTAAACTAATATTTTTTCTGTTTACAAATACATTCTTTTGTAAACTCAAAATTCTAATGATTAAAGGTCATATATTGACTGAAAGAAACATCGAAGTGATTACTCGGCCCTTCAATCATTGTAGGCAGTAGGCTGGCCAGGGCACCAGCCACCCGTTGAGATACTACCACTAGAGAGTTATGGGGTCTTTTGACTGGCCAGACAGTACTACATTGGATCCTTCTCTCTGGTTACTGTTCATTTTCCATTTGCCTACATATTCACACACCGAATAGTCTGGCCTATTCGTTACATATTCTCCTCTGTCCTCATACACCTGACAACACTGAGATTACCAAACAATTCTTCTTACTGCACTGTAATTGTTCAGTGGCCACTTTCCTCTTTGTAAGGGTAGAAGAGACTCTTTAGCTATGGTAAGCAGCTCTTCTAGGAGAAGGACACTCCAAAATCAAACCATTGTTCTCTAATCTTAGGTAGTGCCTTAGCCTCTGTACCATGGTCTTCCACTGTCTTGGGTTAGAGTTCTCTTGCTTGAGGGTACACTCGGGCACACTGTTCTATCTTATATCTTATTTCTCTTCCACTTGTTTTGTTAAAGTTTTTATAGTTTATAAAGTCATATTTATTTCAATATTGTTGCTCTTCTTAAAATATATTATTTTTCTTTGTCTCCTTTCCTCACTGAGCTTTTTCCCTGTTGGAGCCCCTGGGCTTATAGCATCCTGCTTTTCCACCTAGGGTTGTAGCTTAGCAAGTAATAATAATAATAATAATAATAATAATAATAATAATAATAATAATAATAATAATGTATATATGTATCCTAATAATACCAAAAAAAGTCTAAATACTGATAGACATTACATGTTTCGACTGTAGATTATATTTTATGGAGTTCTTAAGCAGAATTTCCCAACCATCTTGTTCTTTTGTACCCCTTGGCCCTTTCTATAGTTCCAATGTACCCCGAAAACAATTAAATTTTTATTGTGATATAATTTTATTATATCATCTTAATATAGCTTCCATATGTATTGCTCGGTACTAGCTATTCTGTCAGATCAAATGGTGGCCTATTGGAAACGCCCCTGCCTGGTGATCGCCAGAATGAAGTTCGAGTCCCACTCAAAATCGAATGTTTTATGTAGTGTCTGCAACCTCACCATCCTTGTAAGCTAAGGATGGCAGGCTTGGGGGGAACTATAGGTCTACCTACTGTCATCAACAGTCACTGCCTGACCCTCCCTGGTCCTAGCTTCGTTAGGGAAGAGTCATGGGCGCTGATATGCAATATTGTTCGACTCTAGGGCATTTTCCAGCTTGCTAGGACAATATCACTGTCCCTTTAAACAGAGAGTAGAAGTATTTCTTGAGGAGTAAAAATGTACCAGTGGGGGTACATGTACCCCAGGATGGGAAACCCTGCTCTGAGGCATCGAGATATGATGAGGATCTGACCCTTTTCGATATGTTTATTCAACAGATCTCCTATTGATAGCAATCATCGCAGTTTTCCACATCAGTAACAACAAAGCATACGCGAGGGTTCTGTGTTTATTATTGGTAAATACCACGACAAAACATTTCCCCAAAGTTTTGAACATCTCAGATTGAAATCAACTTCGAAAAAACTTTACAGAAACTAATTTATTTTCCTAAAAAAATAAATTGTCTCCAACTTTCGTGATTAATACGTTAAAAATATTCATATTCAATAGTTAGTATTCTAGAAAAAGAGATGAAAGTTATACATAGTTTTGAAATCTTACCATTATTTTTTTTCGTCTAGATTGAATAGCTACTATTGATCAAAAGTTTTGTCATTTCTCTTTAGGGGTTTTAGAAAAAAAATTGAATAGCGATTAAAAACATTACGAGATATCTAGTGAAAAACTTTGAATTTCTGAAGCGGTTGCAACTTGCCTGGAGGAGGGGATCGACAAAACGAAATTTTGCCACTTGCCCTTCAGGCTCATAGGGTACGGACAAAATCTCTCTCTCTCTCTCTCTCTCTCTCTCTCTCTCTCTCTCTCTCTCTCTCTCTCTCTCTCTCTCTCTCTCTCTCTCTCCTATTCGTATATGGATTTTCTTTACACAATTTTTCTTCAAATTCTCATAAAAGGTTTTATTGTTTTTAATCATTATATTTTCATTATCAATACATGGCATGCAAAACACAAACATTGCCTGAGTTGATGCTATGAAAATTGCTTTTCCATTAAATCTTTTAAATACTAATAACTGAAAATTACGGGGATGTGAAATGGAACACTATTGCTTCAGTATTCTTTAGTGATAAGTCGTAAGCTGGAAAAAAACACCAATTAAAATATTTTACGTATCATTAAATGTTCATACATATATATATATATATATATATATATATATATATATATATATATATATATATATATATATATATATATATATTGTACATACATCCATACAAACATAGCCTATAGTTATTGTCGAGAATTACACCTAAAATTCCTAGAGTCAGAAAGCGTTAAACAAACGTTATCAATGCCGAGATCCGGGTGTTGAGGAACCACTGTCCTCGCTTTTTTTTACAATCATACTTTGAATTTTGTTCGGATTTAACCTCATGCCCCATAATTACCACCATGCACTAATTTTAGCTAGATCTCTGTTAGGGGATTCAGCAACTCCAGATCTACATTCATGAAATGGAATTGATTCAAAGAGAGTACAACTGGTTACACCAGGGGTCGTCTTTATGCCCCGACCTGTTTGATATAGTAATGGTTGTAATTACTGAAAGAGTGAGTGAACAGTCACCATGGACCATGCTGTTTGCAGATGATTTAGTTCTCTGTGATGAAACCAGAGAAGGATTGGAGGGGAAGCTGGAGAGATGGAGAGAGGAATTGGAGACCAGAGGGCTAAAGATCAGTAGAACAAAAACAGAGTATATGTGTTGCAACCCGCAGAACCAATTGAATGATATACATTTACTAGGTGAAATAGTAAAGAAGACAAAAATTCATGTACTCAGGTTCATATGTGGAGGAAACAGCAGAGCTTCAAACGGAAGTGAACAGTAGAATTCAATTTGGATGAAATAATTGGAAAAAGAGTGCCGGAAGTGTTGTGTGTTCCAAGAATAAACGTAAAGTTAAAGAGAAAGGTACGTAAAACTATAGTGAGACCTGCCATGACATATGGTGCAGAGACATGGTCCATGAAAAAAGATCCTTGAGAAAAAATGGATGTTGCAGAGATGAGAATGTTAAGATGGAGGACTAGGATCAAGAGACTTGATAAGGTTAGGAATGAGTTGGTAAGGGGAACAACAAAGGTTACAGAGGTGTCAAAGATAATACGAGAAAAGAGACTACACTGGTTTGGCCCCGTAATGAGAGACCAGGAGTATCTTGGGAGGAGGTTACTGGAGATGGATGTTCCAGGTAGAAGGAGGAGGGGGAGACCAAAGAGAAGGTGGATGGAGTGTGTAACAGAAAATATGGAGAAGAAAAATCTCCCAGTGGAGGACATCGGAGACAGAAAAAATTAAAAAGGCTCTCTAGAAATAGAGACCCTGCATAGCAGCAAAAAAAAATTTAGTCAAAGAAGAAGAATAAGAGTAGCATCATCTGCATATGAAACAAGATTGTTTTCTAGGCAAAACCACATGTCATGTATATGTATTAAGAAAAGTAGTAAGCCAAGAAAACTACCATAATAAACACAAGATATTACATTCCTACACTCACTATGGAGCCCATCAACAACTACTCTTTACGAACTATTACCTAAAAGTTAATTAAGTATGGTAAAAAAATACCACTCACTCCCAACTGTTTGAGTTTGGAAAAAAGAGCCTCGTGATTAACGCGGACAAATGAAGTACTAACATAAATAACAATCATACAAACTTCCTGACTACAATCAAGAGATTTCTGTACAGCATTGGAGATTGTAGTAAGGGCATCACATGCTCCAAGGCCTTTACGAAAGCAAAATTGCAAACTAGGGAACAGATGATTGCCTTCCGCAAATCTATCTAGATGTTTTACCAAAAACCCTCAAAAACTTTAGATAATATGGAAGTTATGAAAATTGGGCGGTAGTCAGTTGGGCTTGAGCTACCACAAAACAC
Organism: Palaemon carinicauda; assembly: GCF_036898095.1. NCBI lineage: Eukaryota > Metazoa > Arthropoda > Malacostraca > Decapoda > Palaemonidae > Palaemon > Palaemon carinicauda. The sequence continues at coordinate 91,538,819 of NC_090733.1, read as the reverse complement.
ATTTATATAATGGAGTAGCATTACCAATTATCCAACAAGTGCTAAAAGCTCCTCTTCTTGCTAACTTGTGCAAAGTAACAGATAACATTGGAGCTAGGAAATCTGCAGTCTTTATAAAAAACGAAGAAAAAATACCATTTGGGTCTACAACTCTATAAGCATCAAGGCCAATTTAGAGCGCTTCAATTTCCCAAGATTGAAAAGCTAAACTAGTTAGCTTAGCCTTAGGAAAACAGGAATGAGGAATATCAAGTTTCTCATTACTATTCTTACTGTCAAATCCGTCAGCCAAAAGGGTTGCTTTTTCCTTTGCACAATGAGCGACAGAGCCATATGGTTTAAATAAAGGAGGAACTGTTGTGTCTACACCAAAGAATCCAGATTTGAGGGTAACCCACAACTTAATTTCCTGAGTTTTACCAAAAGGGTTTCTTTTATATAATTGTGACCAATTCAAGCCCAAAAGCTCACTCAATATATCATTCCAGTCACCTTGATATTTTACATAAAACTTATATGATTATGATACATCAGTGACAGGTTGCTCACTCTTCACTACTTATGAAATCAAAGCATGATAAGATGTCCTAACAGGAGAATCAACCTTGCTTGTTATAACGTAAGGGGAGTCGGTGTATGCAAGGGCCAAGCAGTTACCAGACTTGTGAGTAGCATCATTTATGATTTGTTTACATGCTGATTCAGAGGCAAAGACCAAAGCTCTTAAACCATGGCGATCATTAGAAGAAACAGAATATGAACACTCCCTAAGGTGAACATTGAAATCATCACCAAAATCAAAAGAGGCCTTTCTGTCATCTTCTTGTACATTAAACATAAGGGCAAGAAGACAGTCGAAAACAGAATAATCCATGTTTGGAATCCGGTAGATCAAAAACAAATAGAAGTTGTTATGCCTACAACGACCTTTTATTACCTGAATCTCATGAATACATTCAAAGCAGAACTAATGAGAAGGAGGTTACTCAGTCCTAATATACAACACCATTTCCTTGGCCCTAGGAATGCCATCCAATTACAATATTATTGGCTTCTTAAAACCAGTTATAAGTAGCTTAAATGAGTGCCTGATATTAG
>NC_090733.1:91522721-91535221 GCF_036898095.1 Palaemon carinicauda | reverse complement strand
AGAGAGAGAGAGAGAGAACCAGTGGAAGTGAGAGAATACGATGAATTGAAAACCTATACAATTTTGCTGGTACGGACTGGCATGGAAAGTGGACTAGTAACGGCTAATGATCATGATACATTTACATATATATATATATATATATATATATATATATATATATATATATATATATATATATATATATATATATATATATATTACAAGCTAGGCTACAAACCTAGTTGGAAATGTAGGTTGCTATAAACCCAAGGGCTCCAACAGGAAAAAATAGCCCAGTGAGGAAGGGAAATAAGAAAATAAATAAATGATCTGAGAAATAATGAACAATTAAAATAAAACATTTAAAAAACAGTGACAACATCAAAACAGATATTTTATATATAATTTATAAAAAGACTGCCTGTTCAGCATAAAACCCTTTGCTGCAAGTTTGAACTTTTGAAGTTCTATCAATTCAACTACCCGATTAGGTAGATCATTCCAGAACTTGGTAAGTGGAATAAAACTTATAGAATACTCTATAGTATTGAGCATCATGATGGTGAAGGCCTGACTATATATCCCTTGCATATCGTCTCTCCAGATAATCAATGATGAATTCTTTATTGTAGTATAATGTTCATCCACCACTTGTCAAATCACCGATCAAACACATCGGTTGCAAACATAATCTTGTGTTGTGTATAATAGAGATCTGTTTCTATTGGCTTCACATTCCTTAGAAGCTGTGATAAAGCATCGACATGACTGATATTCGTTATCTCCATTTAAGGTGGCTGAATACTAAGGTGCATTGATAAACAATTCATAAGAATTAACTATATAAACCCTTTTTCATTAACTAAATTAGTTGGTAAAACAAGTGATGATACCTACTATATAATTATTGTTGTATTAAAACTTCATACCTTTCTGCTTTTCACTATAAGATGTGGTAAAATCATGTTCTGCAACCAATGAAAATTGTTAAAATAATCTCTAAATTATTTATTTCATTTAGGTTATATATCACGTTTATGTTGACCTAAGAATATCTTTAATTTTGTCGACAAAATATTCATATTTGTAGTTTTCTAGTTTTATGCCTCTGTTGAAAGAGTTCGAGTTTCAGGCCAAAACTCTGAGTCAGGTAAAATCTACGTTGCTGGTGAAAGATTTGCAGATATGGAGTGCTTCTGAACTCGTTTGAAAATAAAACACTGACCATTCTGAGAGAGAGAGAGAGAGAGAGAGAGAGAGAGAGAGAGAGAGAGAGAGAGAGAGAGAGAGAGAGAGAGAGAGAGCGTTATTTCTACACAGCCCATGGCATCTAGCAATAAGCATTTATACCGTGTAAAATGAAGTGATATCAAACAAATCATGCTAAATATAAAAGCAGAAAAGCTGAATTACATTTACATTTGTCAATACTTTCATCATAAAATCCTTCCTCATACTCCTCGATAATAGTTTGGCATTCTACATTTATGTATTGGTTAGAAAAGGATCGACTGTATTTTAGCAAATTACAATCATTGCTACTCGTTGGAAGCCACTAAGCAAGAAAGGACGTGGTACACCAAAAGAAAAGTGGCTAATGACAATACGAAGGGAAGCTGGATTTGAGAATTGGGTTGAACTTAGAGAGATGGCACAAGAGAGAGACATAAGGCGTGAATTCATTGAGGCCCTGTGCATCCCGTGTGTGCAAGAGGAATAAGAAAGAAACTAACTCTTTGTTATATTGTTCGGCTTTGTGGTTAAGCGAAAGGAGAAATTCCTATTGGACTCAAGAATAATATATAGAAAAAAATATCTATTGTTATATTCTCCAGAATTATGACAAGTTGAGTTATATGATGTTAGTTTCCTTTCAACTATTTGATAATGAATTCCTAACTGGATATTAATTGAAAAATTTTAGATGATTACTCTAATGATTACTAAATATCCTATGGGGATATTTAATCAATAACTCATACTAAATCTCGAACTGCGTCCGAGACTAAATGAATATTCATATCTAATTAATGTCATCGTTAGGAAATTATTTCATTTGCCATACTTTTCCCTTGATACTATTTACAATTATATGTTATAAAAGATTGCCCATAAAAAAAAATATTTATTTGCAGATAAAAGGTTTAGTTTTCTATATTGTTTAAAGAAATCTAGCGCAGAATACTGGTTGTGATTAGACATTTTGCTCATGCAAAATTCATTTACTCTAAAAGCGCTTACTATCTCACACAATTACAATAAAACATATTCTTTAATAAATTCAGATCACAATGGGTATGTCGCAAATTGTAAAAAAGTCAATATGAGCAATGATCTACAGTTAACTTCATATCTGAATTCACTCAGAAACTGGAAAAAAAATAAGTAACAGTTAAGCATATTTCTAAAGATATAGAATACAGTTAATCGAAAGCCTATTAGAAACGTCCATGCTTGGTGATCGCCAGACGGGAGTTCGAGACCTGTTAAAGCTCGATGGTATTTTATAGTGACTGTAACCTGACCATTGTTTTGGGCAAGGATCGGTGTTTGAGGGAGCCCATGTGTCTACCTGGTGAATCATCAGTAGCCATTGCCTGGCCCTCCCTAGTCCTAGCTTTCGTGGAAAGGGGACTTGGGTGCTTATCATATGTATATATGGTCAGTATCTAGGACATTGTCTTTCTAACTATGGCAGTGTAACCGTCCCTTGCCTATGCCATTCATGGGAGGCCTTTAAACATTAAACCTTCAAAAGGTTTAAAATGACCTCACTACTACTTTTAAATATCTCTCTAATTAATTACCATAAGAGTAAAAATCGCTCTTAAAATATTCAATTAAAATTCCTTTCATATCATATGCTCTGAGTATGAGGGTGGAAGTAATCTAACAGAGATAAGTAGGCGATCTGATACGGAAGGAATTTAGCTCATTATAACTTGATCTCTTTGGAAGGCTTCGTTTCCTCTCCATCATTGTCTGGTAATTAACGTATTAACTTTTTTTCATTATCCTTTATTAATTAAATCATCGTGAGAATTACTTCCACATAAACTAAATATTTCATTTCACAAAAGATGGGGTCTTACTTATCATAATTAATATCAATACTAGCTAAGCTACAAACCTTGCTGAAAAAGCAGGATACTATAAGCCCAAGAGCTCCAACAGGGGAAAATACGCAAGAGAGGAAAGGAAATAAGGATATCAATAAACAACAATAGTAGTAATGAACAATCAAAATAAAACATTTTACGAACAATAACAGCATTAAAACAGGTTTTTGTACAAAATGTGTTTATCCTTTACGACGGTGACCACCACTTACAAATAGATTTTTGGAATTGCTTCATTAACACATCCATGAATGAACAATTCCAACACTTGATAGATTGTGACGTAAAGGAAAATAATCCTTTTCATATCTCTCCGTCGAAATGGGAAAAATTAGCCTTGGCAGATCATTGTTATTGTTTGGTTGTTTTGTTTAGTAATAATGACTTTAGAATTTGCTTATTTACATTCTTTAATTGCGCAGAATTAACTCAGAGAAGGATTACTTTTGAATTAGGAGCTCACAACCCAAAGATTTGGAAATTGTAAAAAGATTGAGATTTGGTGTTTGTGAGCTCCTAATTCAAAAGTAATCCTTCTCTGAGTTAATTCTTCGCAATTAAAGAATGTAAATAAGCAAATTCTAAAGTCATTATTACTAAACAAAACAACCAAACAATAACAATGATCTGCCAAGGCTAATTTTTCCCATTTCGACGGAGAGATATGAAAAGGATTATTTTCCTTTACGTCACAATCTATCAAGTGTTGGAATTGTTCATTCACACACACACACATACACACACATTATATATATTATATATATATATATATATATATATATATATATATAAATATATGTGTGTGTGTGTGTGTGTGTGTGTGTGTGTGTGTATCAACAGAGTTCAACATCTTCTAGACGATGACACTACGTATGAAAACTAACGAAAGACCCCCGTAATTCTATTACTCCGGAATTTCTAAAATCCGTAAGAAAAATTGGAAACAATAAAAAAGACATCGAGGTTTTGGAAAAGTTTAAAATTATGAACCCTTCATTGCCATATTTTACGGCCTTCCTAAAACTCACAAGGACGGCGTTTCCTTGCGCCCAATCGTCTCATGCAAAAGGTCATTTATATATAATATATCAAAATGGTTAGCAGACTTGCTGTCTCCCTTTCTAGTGAGTTTTTCTTCCGCTCATATCAAGTATGCAGAAGACTTCCAGAAATTCAACAGATTAAATATCCAGGTAAGTAATGTAAACTCTTAAGTCTTGCGTAGAATCACTATTTACAAAGGTCCTGATTAATAATGTACTAGTTTTCTTGGGTGAAAAATTAATCCCGTATGAAATTACTTCCCCCTTGGTATTGAAAAAACAATTAAGGTAATTAAACTGTGTGTGAAAAATAAGATATTCTCTTTTAATGGTAATTTTTTTAAACAAAAATTTGGTTGTAGTATTGGCAGCCAGTTATCGCCACTTTTAGCCAATCTCTACATGAAGTACTTTGAAACGGAAATTTTAACAACGATTAACCCCTACGAACATGGTTTGGCATGTTGATGACATTTTCACGTATTTGGATGATAGCTGTGGAGATTTTAATATATTTTTCAATAATCTAAGTTCCCTATTCACTAGCCTAAAATGGAAAATTAGCTTTTTTTGGACATATTAATTATAAGGGAATCGTCCGGGTACAATTTCACTGTGTATAGAAAACTAACTTTCTCTATTTCTTACATTCATTTCTTTAGTTATCAAGACAATTCTGTAAAAATGGGAGTAGCTTGCAATCTATTTTTAAGAGGCTTGAAAATCTGTTCCCAAGCCTACTTGAGTAAAGTATTTGAAATCATTCGTAAACAACTGGCCCAGCTATTTTACCAGACATATACCATGGAAAAGGCCGTCAACAAAGCCAACACAATATAAAGTTCATGATGTTACCAACCAAAGAGATTTTATAAATAAATTAAAACTCCTATATAAAGAAGGTATTAAACATATAGCAAATAATATTGAAATTGAGAACCCCTTTGGTTTTGCATATTCCAAGACCATAGGAGGCGCCCTTATTAATGTTTATCAAAATGAAAGATATAGAATGCGGCGTTTATAAAGTACCATGTGGAGACTGTGAAGAAGTCCATGTTGGACAAACGGGCTGTTCCCCATCTCAAAAATTATGCGAACAAAAGATCTGTAAGGTAGGGCTTTGGAAACTCAAGGATTTTCGTTCACTTTAAAGATTTAAGGCACCAGATTAACTGGAGTGAATCGTCTTTACTTTTTAAGAATACCTGTCCGTACAGAAGGAAGATCCTGGAATCAGCCATCATAAATCAATCAAACACAATGAACTTATCCGGCGGCCAGTGGAAAGCTGACATACTGGACAACGCTCTTCTAAACCCAATCATAAAGAAGATAAAACACGGAGACCGACTACCAAATATGCATCAGGGGTCAAGACATCCTCAGAGCGGCTCAACAATACGAAGACTTTTTATCTCTCTTGATAGCTCCGTCGGTAGAGTCGTGCTGGCACAGGTGGGGGCTCGAATCTCCATCCGCCCAGAAGCTGTTACCATAAAATGAATTCCAAGTGGATATATATTCCCAAGATAGAATTCGGTATTAAATGCCTTTCGTGGGTGATATTTACATTGATTAAAATCACGTGTGCTTGTGATATATGTTCATTTAAAATACCACGTGTAGCAAACTCACGATTCAGCTATCATGGTGGAGATGGGTTTATTTCAAAGCCTATGAACAGATTCCTGAATTCGACAGGAATATGTACGGGGACTTGTCATAAACTTTTTATCTCTCTTGATAGCTCAGTCGGTAGAGTCGTGCTGGCATGGTTTCCAGCCCACAGGTGGTGGTTCGAATCTCCACCCGGCCAGAAGCTGTTACCATAAAATTAATTCCAAGTGGATATATAGTCCCAAGATAGAATTCGGTATTAAATGCCTTTTGTGGGTGATATATATATATATATATATATATATATATATATATATATATATATATATATATATATATATATATATAAATAAATAAATAAATATATATATATATATATATATATATATATATATATATATATAAATATATATATATATATATATATATATATATATATATATATATATATATATATATATATATATATTCATGAAGAACTGACGGATTTTAAAGCGAAGGGGTTGAAAGGATGATGACACCAAGAGCAAAAAAGGCATTAACTTAATGGAGAGCTGTAAATAGCAGATTGTTACTTGCGAAGTTTAAAAACAATTCAGTGCAACACTAACATTATAGTGTGCAATGCACCTAAAAATTATACCCCTGAAGAAATGAAAGATGATTACCAAGAAGAAATGTAGAATATAATAAATTAGATCCCAGAGGGATATGAAAATTGTGATTAGTGACTGCAATGCTTAAGTTGGAAATATTAATCAAGGCACAGAGAATGTGATGGGTGTTGAGGGTCTTGTCGAAGTGGCAAATAAAAATGGAACACATTTTATAAGTTTTTGTTCAGCAAACAATCATGTTATTGGAAGTACTCTTTTACAGCACAAGGACATCCACATATATACATGGACTTCAGCATGTGGCAACTACAAAAATCAAAGGAGGAATCAAAGAAATGTGAGAAGCAATGGAGGTGCAGATAATGGTAGTGATCACCAGCTCCTCATTACCACACTGAAATTAAAACTGAAAGCACCCAACGGAAATGTAGATAGAATATTTAGGTTTGATACAACTAAACTTTTAGAAGAAGAGCACAGAGAAACATTTGCAATTGGATGTAGGAATCGATTTGCAGTCTTAGAGACTTTAAGAGACGAAGAGCAGACAATTGACGAAGAGTAGTGTGATGATATTAAGAACATATATCAATGGGTTGGTAGTGAAGTTTTGGAACATGTAGTTACAAGGTGAAAGCCATGGATATCAAGTGATACTTGGGATAAAATAAAAAGGAGACAGACAGAAATTGATTGTTGAAAGTTTTCGAGGAAGTTATGAAAATTACAAGGTAAAGCATGCTATGTATTCCAGTATTGATAGAGAAGTCATAAGAAAAGCCAGGAATGACTGGAGAGACTATTTAGACATTAAAGCAGATGTCGCTGACAAAGCTAAAAATTCAGGAAGTGGATCAGTTATAACAATCGAGGATGAAGAAAGGCAACATTGGATGGAACACTTTAGTAAGGTAATGAATAGAAGATATAAAAAGTATAATTTGATTGGCATACTTGAAGTTGAGGAAGATCTTGATGTACCCATGAATGAATTCAGTGTCTTTGAAGTCGACGCTATCTTAAAAAAAAACTCAAGAGGTGGAAAACTCATGGATACAATGGAACAACTGCTGATATGGTATTGGGCGAAAATGAAGTGAATCCAAGAATACTTAGAAGATTGGTTTGTAGAATGTGGCATTAGGAGGAAAAACCTGATTAATGGGAGTTAGGAGTGTTGTGAAAATAGCAAAAAAAAAAAAAAAAAAAAAAAAAAAGATGTGACTGATTACAATAATTACAGTGGCCCCACATATGTATTAGTTGTCATTAAAATATTTACCATGGTAATTCTAAAGAGGCTAGAGAGATAGATTGGCAAAAAGCTGAGAGATGAACAAGCGGGATTTAGGAAAGGTAGAATTTGTATTGATCAAATTTTCATTTTAGGACACTTTTGATGGCATTTGTGGACTATGAAAAACACTTTGATAGCATACATCGGCTAATTTTGTGGAAGGTCTTGTGTTATTATGGAATCCCTCTTAAATATGTAAATTGGATTAAGTCTGTTCATCAACATAGTACAGTAAGTGCAGAGTTAATGTTAGTGGAGTCCAATCAAATGAATCTCCAGTGAACAGAGGAGTACTCAAAGGGAATGTGTTGTCACCTATGTTGTTTTTCCTCCCCATGGATTTTGTAATGAAAACAACAGTTGGAGATGATGGAGACGGATTTCACTAGATTGGTAATACGAAATTAGCTGACCTAAATTATGCTGATGACGGTGTCCTTATCAGCAGAACACCCCAGGATTTGCAATGCTTGCTTACCAGAATGCGAGGAATATCACACGAGGTTGGGCTCAAAATAAATAGAAGAAAGACCGAGATTATGAGAATGGAATATGCAATAGAAGATGAAATATCATTGAAAGAATAAAGGATTAATTAATTAAAATCATTTCAATGTTTAGGAATTATGATCTCTCATACTGAGTCTTTAGAATTAAAGATTAATTAAATACTGAAAAAAGCAAATCAGACAATGGCTAGGTTAAATGAAATTTGGAAATCAAATCACGTGAAATTCATATAAAAATTAGGCTATATATCAGTTTAGTAAGATCGGTGTTACTCTATGGACAAGAGTCATGGTATGACAATGAAACAATTGCCAACAGATTTTGTAGAATTGAGAACAAAACCCTCACAATAATATTTAGAGTTAAATGGCAGGAGGACTAGAAATGAAACTATACGAGAGATTACTCAAGTGCCATATGTGGATGAGATCATGGTGAGGGGCAGAAGGAGATGGTTTGTTCATGCTCTCCGCACTCCTCAAGGCATTAGAAAGTTGGAAGTCCCAGACCTACAGGGCTAAGGAGTATAGAGCCTGAAGTAGGAGATGGCTAATGGATATAAAATGATTTAAAAGCTCACGATAGAGACGATTGGCAAAATCTAACTGAGATCCTTTGTGTCCATAGGCGTTGGAGGACACACACACACACACACACACACACATATATATATATATATATATATATATATATATATATATATATATATATATATATATATATATATATATATACCGAGAGAGAGAGAGAGAGAGAGAGAGAGAGAGAGAGAGAGAAAATGGGTTGTTGGTTGGTATGCATTGAGCCGTTATTCAGTTAATTGGAAGTTAATTTGCAGCTAAGCACTTACGGAAATTCAAGAATCTCCATTTTACGGAGGCAAAATAGCTCCACACTGTGTACCATGGTCTTCCACTGTCTTAGATGTAAAGTTCTGTTGCCTGAGGATACACTCGGGTGCACTAATAATAATAATAATAATAATAATAATAATAATAATAATAATAATAATAATAATAATAATAATAATAATGATGATGATGATGATAATGATAATGATAACTATAATGATGATGATGATGAGTTCTTCGACATTCAAAAACTATATGACCCATAGCCTGTTTAGGTACGGAAGCCTTTTTCCTTGCCGTATACAAGAACGATTATGTTTTTTAGTTTTATTGGGAGTAGTCACCCCAATACTATATATATATATATATATATATATATATATATATATATATATATATATATATATATATATATATATATATATATATATATATATATATATATATATAGTATAGGCACACTCACACGAGGATTTCTTTATGATAACACATTGACAACACAAACACAATTGCCCTTAATGTACTTGTACCGCACGAGTATCATACGCCCATACACTGTAACAGTATTTCTGTTTTTTTCTATGTTGTTATGGTTTTTGCCTATATGTGGTTGTATCAATATGTTTGAATTTTTGTGACCTTCTCTCATGGAAACTGTTGTTATAAAAGCTAGCTGTCTGTTGAAATAAAGTTAGTCATAATCATGCCACCTCTCAGTTATCTCCTAACTGGTGTATCTGTGCATTGGTGACCACCGGAATATTCAGCTCCCTCCCGCTTTCCCCTACATTGCTGTCTTATTGTTTGATGATGACTCCCTCAGCCACTGTCCCTACTATCAACACGAACCCTCAGGGAAATTACTAGTATCACTCGCCTGCAACCTGCCTCAGATAGCTCTCCTCGTGAAGTGGATCTATTTCATGCACTTTGGGTACGGTGCCTACCCGAACTTGTACCCGCTGCTATCCCAGATGTTGATATTTTGCCAATGAAGGACCTGATGTCCAAAGTTGTCGCTCTTATGGATAGCCATTTCACCACCTTTCAGACCTCCATCAACACATCCACTCCTAATGAAGTGGACAGCTCTTCACATCGACCGAAGCTGACATAAATACGGTATCCAGAACGGCAACAAAGGCGCCCACCAACCACATTTCCCAACCCTCGCTTATGCCCTAAACAACGACCTCTTCAGCCCCTTCCTGAAGCCCATCGGCTGCAATTATTGCTACTACCATTCCAAAATAAGGCTGCTGAGAAGAAATGTGTGAATGGTTTCAAGTAGGATATTGCTTGTTGGGGTGGTCTCCACCGTCACTAATCTTTTCTTTTCACATGACACAGTATGGGCATGGAATTTTTGGTAGACATGGCTGCTTGCCGTTCTCTTCTGCCAAGGACACTCTCCAGGACATGACGTAGTTTGTCTAGGTCAGCCGACATCCATATGGTAGCTGCCTACAGATCTGCAATACCCACTCATGGCTATTAAACCCACACATTATCGTTTGGAAGCGCCAAATATATTTAGAAGTTTCTCGTTGCTGACGTCACATTGCCAATCCTCGGTGCGGACTTTCTCTCACACTTCCACTTCCTGGTCGATGTAGCTCACCGACAGTTAGTCAATGAGGGTTCATACTCCTTGATGCCTCTCGAAACCCGCCCCCACCGACCTTGCTCACCACATCAGGGTACCCAAGGATGCAAACCCCACACCTATACACATCGTACCTGAACGTGTTCAAGTGTGTTCGTCAAGTTTAGATGTCTGGGACGGGATTGTTTGGCAGGCACTAAGCAAACATTTGCCAAAATAAAAGTAACTGGGCCTTTGCCACAAGACCTTAAGCCCATGGTCGTCACAGTTGCACATCATCTTGAAGAAAAATGGCTCTTTGAGTTTGTTTGGGGATTACAGGAGCCTCAACATGCACACAGAACCGGATAACTACCTGGTCCCAAACATCGTCGACATGACCTCCTATTTGCACAAAGAGAAGGTTTTCTCCACACTCGATCTCCTGAAGGGGTATTATCATGTGCCCATGAATCCAGAAGACATCCCCAAGACTGCCAGTACCACCCTAAGTACATACACCAATTACTCCTGTTTTGGCCTTCGTAATGTTGGGCCCACTCTTCAAAGTCTCATGGTCGGCTTCTAAGGGGACCTCCGCTTCTGTGCATATGTTATGTGGATGACATACTTGTGTTCTATTCCTCTAAATAGGAACACCTCCATCATCTACGCATCATGCTTGAACGCCTACAAGAGAACAGTCTTGTAGTCCGATAAGTATACCTTTTTTGCCAAAGAAGTATCGTTCTTAGGGCACCGCATCACTCTTGATGGAGTCCACCCCCTTCCTGAGAAGGTAGCAGCCGTTCAAAACTTCCCCACACCCTCGAATGTCAAAGCACTGCAAGAATTCCTTGGCATGATCAACTATTATCACCATTTCCTGCCAGCCATCACGGCCTCTCTTGCTCCCCTCTACGCGTCTCTCAAGGGCAAGCCAAAAGACCTGAAGTGGGGTCCCCTCAAATAAGCGGCCTTCTGCAACAAAAAGAATGCTCTATCAACTGCAACTGCTCTCACTTTTCCCGTGCAACATGCATTTCTTCTTTGCTCCACTGACGCCAGCGACATCACTACTGGGGCAGTCCTCGAGCAGGTGGACAGCGGCTCACCCCGCCCATTGGCTTTCTTTAGTAGGAAACTGTCCAAGGCGGAATCCGGCTACTCTACCTTCGACCATGAATTGCTGATGGTGCACTTAACTGTTTGCCACTTTCACCACTTCTTGGAAGGTACGCCCTTCGTCATTTGCACAGACCACAAACATAAGGTGAAAAACTTCACTCGACAGTCCGACGCTTGGTCCGCCCGTCAACGCCGACATCTCTCCACCGTGGTTGAGTACAATTGTACCTATCAGCACGTCCCTGAAAAAACGAATCCCGTTGCCAATGCCTTGTCAGGAAACATATGCCGCCATTCACCTGGGATGCTGTAACACATTTCCCGCCATTCACATGGGATCCAGTAACACATTTGCCGCCATTCACCTCAGATTGAATTCCCACGCCTTTGCACAAGCCCAACGAAAGATTCCAGAGTACCAAGTGTGTAGGACATCCTGCACATCACTCCAATAGGAAGACGTCCCTCTTGACAACTACAACGCCACCCTCCTCTGTGACGTCATTACTGGTAAACCTAGACCTTGGATACCTTTTCCCATGCGCCGTCAGGTGTTTAATTTCATTCATGGCTTTTCACAACCCTCACGCTGTTATAATGCACAGCTGCTGAAGACAAAGTTTATTTGGCATGGCATTACTAAGGCTGCTAAAGATTGGGTCCACGCCTGAACTTCATGCCAAACCTTAAGATTACAGTGGGCATCCTTTCCTCAACCTCTGCAGTGCTTTGTCCACATTCACGTTGA
>NC_090733.1:91512721-91515221 GCF_036898095.1 Palaemon carinicauda | reverse complement strand
AGATACACCTTAAAACAACGAAAAGACCATTCAATGTTTGCTCGTGAAGAAACCAGACGGATCTTTCAGAATGTGTACGCACTACTGAAAGTTAGATTCCATCAGTGTGGCCAATGATGATCCCTTGCCACTCGACAACATCGGACAAACGAGGTTTGTCTCCAAGATCAACTTGTTAAAAGGCTATTATCTAATTCCCCTGGACGGCAACGCAAAATTGTTTTCAGCTTTTACAATGCTGTTTGGGTTATTTCAATACACTGTAAGGCCATTTAGTCTAATGAACACACCCGCTACCTTTCAACAATTGATGGATAACCTTCTAGGATCGATTGAAGGAGTAGGCGTATATCTTTACGATATTGTGATATAATCATCGACCTGGGAAGAATATCTCCGAATCCTGAAGAAGTTATTTCAAAAGTTGCTAGGAGCACCCCTGACGCTTAACCTGGAGAAGAGTGAATTTAGAAAGGCAACAGTTTGGTACTTGGGACTTGAACTAGGAAGAGGACTAATCCTTCCGGTAGCCTCATCCACCACCATGAGGAACTAATTACAACGATGTTTAGGGATGGCAGGTTTCTACCGACGTTTTTGCCCGAACCTTTCAGCTGAAGTCGCTCCCTTGATAGATTTGCCTAGCCCCAAGAAAAAATTTGTAAAGACCAGCGAGTGCCAGGAATCCTTTGACAGAATAAAGGCCATATTAATTTTGAAAACGATACTGCGAGAACCTGATTTCACCAAAAACTTCCTTCTCCAACTGGATGCGCCAGATAATGGGATTGGAGCTGTCTTATTACAAGAAGAAAATGAAGAAATTCTTCACCTAGTATGTTTTATGTCGGTAAAGCTGAAGCAGCACCAACGAGCCTATTCGGCAGTTGAAAAGGAACTGCTAGCAATAGTCACAGCGATAAGCAAATTCAAAGTTTTTGTAAATCGACCACAGAATAAGGAAATTATAATTTACTTGGATCTCAATCCTCTAACTTTTGTTAATAAGATAAGGAATAATAATCTAAGGTTAATTAGGTGGTCATTATGTTTGCAACCATATTGTATTAATGTAAAGCATATATCAGTAAAGATGACGTGGGCGCAGATTATCTATCTCAGGCTGAATTGGTGGATTTATGCCAGGAATAAATTATCTTTTTTAGGGAGAGCGATCTTAAGAAGCTGGTCTATTATAGAGTGAATATTTTACTAGTGTATTTTAGTTGTGTATTTAAGAGATGTATAGCCCGCTTTTAAGACGAGTTCCTCTCGTGTAAGTTTAGGTAATTGTATGTAAATTACATGAGACTTTTGTCATTCATTTCATTGTATCTTTCGTTCAAGTCAGTGTATGTAAATTTACGTTATTTTTAAGAATCAATTCTCAATTTCACAAAACGTATCACAGAGTCTTATGTAATTTCGTAGGTATGCTGTATGACCCATAAAAGGTTAGAACATGAGAGCTTATGTAATTTTTATGTTTTCACGACGTTAGAATGTGCACAAAACTTCTCAAAATAATTTTACTCTTTTTTTTAATGTTTTGAAGAGTAGGTGGGCGGAGTTAGCTGAGAGAAAGTTGCCTTGCAAGCAATGTTTATTCTCCTGTTAAATTTTCACACTGGCAACATTACACAGCTAGGACTTGCCCCCCCCCCCCCCCACACACACACTGCTAGAATGATCTATTTAGAATTATCCATAAGTTTTAAGTCAATATATATATGCCCCCAAGAATGCAAAAGCAGCAGAAGAGATTCAACCTATCCCTTTGAAAGAGCCAACATCCTCTCTTATCTCAAGTGTATCGAGTGTGTGCCCTCTCAAATGTGATTAATGATTTCTATCCAACACATATCGTGTGTAGTGTGTTCAAACATTGACTAATCCATTGAATGGTATTTAAAGTGTATTGTGTTAAAGTAAGTACTTGTTTAATATAAATGTTTGTAACTGGCCGTGTGAGATTTAAGCTAAAACAGTGAAGTGTATTTATTTTAGCTTAACTATTCAGTTACCTGGTATGATCCAAAAGACGCAAGCATATCAGTTCCTTTAACGTAAATTTCATTAAGGGTTTAATCATTAGTGTGTTATTGTGTTAACCATTGCCATTAATTATTAAAATTAAATATTTTCATGAATAAATTTCCAGTGAAACACGTGATTAATAAAATTTTCTTAGAAAAATATTATCTTGCCTTAGTCTAAAGTTTTTTTTAAGACTTAATATTTCGAGTGATTCAATTTGGTAATATTTTATTTTTTGTATCAGTGATGTATATTTTATAGAATATATTTATTTTTGTATAGAATCCATTATTTAGATTACCAATATTTCTTAACAGAGTTTTGCTCGCTTCCCTAACTAAGAAAGAAGAGATTTTTAATAGTTCTTGTTAAATAATCACCCAATTTTGTTTTGAGCTTACGTCAGAGACCTTTGGATATTCAGTGTTTTTATATATTGTCGTATGGAGGTTGCATAATTTCT
>NC_090733.1:91487721-91510221 GCF_036898095.1 Palaemon carinicauda | reverse complement strand
TGTACCAGAAGGTGTTTGTGTAATCAAATTTATTGGGTACTTATGATGAAATGTTGATTTTGATGAAGGAAATGCGATACTGGAACAGAGTTCAAAACATAAATTGTATTATAATTGTTAGAGTTAAATGAATGTTTATAGATTTTCTTTAGAGTTTATGGATATCTGTTTGTCAAATTCAGGAAATAATGGGTAGGTAGGTAATAGGTTAGCCAAGCCACCAGCCAACCGTTGAGAATCTACTTCTAGAGAGTTACTGGGCCCTTTTGACAGGACAGAGAGTACTACATTGAATCTCTCTCTGGTTACAGCTCATTTTTACTTTGCCCTCAAATACAGTGAATAATCTGGCCTATTCTTTACACATTCCTTTTTTTTTCCTCATACACTTGAAAACACTAAAATGACCGACAAATTCTTCTTCACTCAAGGGGTTAAAAGTAGGTACACACCTACGCACTTTTTTGTTGCAGGCAGTTACGACGTGAGTTCGCATTAAGCTGCCATGAAGAGCACCACTGGTAAGGAAGTCACTGTCTGTTTGGCGTGTCCCGCCAAACAAGGCCTAGGGTTATACGGAGCCACAAGGTTTTTGTAAGATTTCAAAATATTGCCGCGTTTGCGCCCAGATGAAGTCGCACGTAACCAAAAGCGGTGTGGCTCCGCCTTGCAACAAAAGAGGAAAGAACCCGCAACGCATGATGCTGCGCCACATCGCACGATACGCGGCCTGGTGCGGATTCTTACCTTACTTGCGGAATTGTTAAGGCATGATATTACGGACACTTGCGGTGCCCGTGAGGTGCTCTTACAGGGCATCCATACACGATTAATAAAAGGCGCCGAGATGTTACGGGGCGTGTGGCGTGTTGCAGCCGAGATGTTACGGGGGCGTGTGGCGTCTACGTAGATTGTAGGGAAGGTTGCCTCGAACAGTCTGAGAAGCAATAAAAGGGGCCGGATGGAAAGTGGGGCATCACTCGAGTTAATTAGTCTGACGCTGAAACACATCAAAAGTATAACCGTTGCAGAATAATAAGCTATAGATTACAAAGAATATTAGATACAAAAGTAGGTTGAAATAAGCATTGCAGATTTGCAGCATACTGTAAGGAAGAGGAGGCCCTCGTGCTACTCTTTGGAGAAAGAGCCCGTGCAAGGATAAGGCCTCTATTAAAAAACAGCAATGGTATGTATAAGAAAAGAAAATCTCCGCGGAGTACATTTCTCTCCAAATTTACAGCTGTTTTCAAAGGTGGCTCGGAAGGTGTCTGCGAAACTGAAGGCTATTTTGGAAATAATCTCTTGTGGATAAAACGAATCATTAGGAGAGAGAGAGGGAGAGATTAGGAGGGTTTTATTTTTGGCGGGGAGAGAGAGAGAGAGAGAGAGAGAGAGAGAGAGAGAGAGAGAGAGAGAGAGAGAGAGAGAGAGAGAGTGGCTGTTCCACTGTGAACACTTAAGCCTTATATTGCACTGTAAACACTTTAGCCTTCTCTCTCTCTCTCTCTCTCTCTCTCTCTCTCTCTCTCTCCTCTCTTTCTCTCTCTCTCTCTCTCGTAAAAATTTGTCCAGCCACATTTTAGATGGCAGCTGTCCAATGTTTCTTATCAAAATAGCTACTTTACTGGCTCAAACCTTTCATGATGTAGACGAGTTCTTCAAATAAGAAGATACAATCCTTAATCAAACTGTTGGGTACATTTACTTGATAACGTGCAAAGATTTAAAAAAAAAAAAAAAAAATTCTGTTAATATATAATCGAAAATTAAATCAGACATTTCTACCGGTTATAATACCACGGGAGCGATTGTCTTCCAAAATAACGTTATATCTTCTAAGAGATAGAAACAGGCCTCAAGGTATATAACTAAAGAAAATTTCTACATGCAGTTAGATTTATGTAATAAGATGCCATATGTATTATTTTTTTTAATTTCTAAATTTATAAATATGTATATAAGCACACACATAAATATACTGTGTATATATATATATATATATATATAAATATATATATATATATATATATGTATATATATATATATATATATATATATATATATATATATATATACTGTATATATATATATATATATATATATATATATATATATATATATATATAATATATATATATATATATATATATACATTGTTACGACCCTTGTCGGGCCATGGTGCAAGTTCTTATTGCACGATAAGAGATGTCAGAGATGATAACAATTTAAGGCATAAAAATTGGTCAGTGGAAACGAAAACACTTGGGAAAACTTAATATTTATCAACAATAATTTTTGGAACAGCCAACCTTGTGACTACCTAACAATTTAACATTTTAACACTAACTATTAACAGCTAACACCTAAATAACAATTAACAATTAACTAACAACATGAAAATTAATGCCTAAAAAGGCACACACCGAGACAGGGCTTAATATTAACAAATAACCACTAACCAAATTCCACAATGGGAGACACCACTCTCAACAAGAGAGAGTCTATCAATCAAATATTTATTACCACACTATCAACAAGAGAGAGACTAACCTTTAAATATTTATCGAGAAACCAACAAAAAAATAAAAAATATGAATTAAAACACCCACTGCTCCAAACAAGGTAGCGACTACTGTAGGGAGTGCAACTCCACAGGACACCTCATTAAATGAAGGGAAATGGAATCCCAACTCAAAAAAAAAGGTAATTGATATTTCCTACCTGGCCACTGCCTCCCTACATGACACCACGAGCTCCATATATGGGTTAAGCTTTTAATCATAAGAGGGTGGCTTGCATTACAATACAATCCCTTTGTTCTGATGAAAATGACTGAGATTGAGGAGTTAGCCAAGGTCGTAAGAAGGCAGCTGGTATTATCGATCATGGCTAAGCTGGTTACACATACGTTACATACTACCGCTAGAGAGTTATGGGGTCTTTTGACTGGCCAGACAGTACTACATTGGATCCTTCTCTCTGGTTACGGTTCACTTTCCCTTTGCCTACACATACACCGAATAGTCTGGCTTATTCTTTACATATTGTCCTCTGTCCTCCTACACCTGACAACACTGAGATTATCAAACCATTTTTCTTCTCTCAAGGGGTTAACTAGTGCACTGTAATCAGTAAGTGGCTACTTTCCTCTTGGTAAGGGTAGAAAGGACTCTTCAGCTATGGTAAGCAGCTCCCCTAGGAGAAGGACACTTCGAAATCAAACCATTGTACTCTAGTCTTTGGTAGTGACATAACCTCTGTACCATGGTCTTCCCCTGCCTTGGGTTAGAGTTCTCTTGCTTGAGGGTACACTCAGATACACTGTTCTCTCTTGTTTCTCCTCCTCTTGTTTTGTTAAAGTTTTTATAGTTTATATAGGAAATATTTATTTTAATATTGTTGCTGTTCTTAAAACAATAAATTTTTTCCTTGTTTCCTTTCCTCGCTGGGCTGTTTTCCCTGTTGGAGCCCCTTCTAGCATCCTGCGTTTCCAACTAGGGTTGCAGCTTAGCAAATAATAATATTGATAATAATAATAATTATGTAACTAAGGTTTTGGGATATCAAGATTACTTTTTGAGAGCAGAGGCAATAGGTATGGGGTAAGCCAAATTTTTCTTAGCCAGGAAAGATTATGCAGACTTTTAAATAAGTCTAAAGAAAAGTTCAAATATTTAAAGGCAAAGGCTCTCTCTCGCTCTTTCTCTCTCTCTCTCTCTCTCTCTCTCTCTCTCTCTCTCTCTCTCTCTCTCTCTCTCTCTCAATGAAGGCTCGCTGCCTATAAGTCAGACTCTGTCCATCTCTCTCTCTCAATATTTTTCCTACCTGTCAGCTTGGATGTCCGTCTGTCTAACATCTATTTGTGGTTCTAATACTCTGCAATGCATTTACATAACCCAATGGCATAAACATGCAATATGTTTCGCTCTGTCAATTTAACTACCTAATGGATTTTCTGTCAACTTGTCTCTACCGAAAACTGCCGGTAAATATATAAAATTACCTCGCATACAAGACGTCATCGAGTTAGGAAAATAACTCTGTAGCTGGTGATATACATTATGGCCATAACAAATCTGATTAAATCAATTAATAAACTTATAAGTACGGCAAGATGTAAAGCTATTATTGAGTTATATTGAGAAAAAATAATTATTTTCTAATCGAATTATCCTTGTAATAAGAAGCGACCCGTAATGATCAACTAACGTCATTCTTGGAAAGAAAACGGTTTTGCTAAGCTAGAGATAACCATTAAACAACGGTATTTGAATTACACACACGAGAATATTTTCAAGCGTAAAGACTTTTAGTATCACTGAAGCAGTAACACTTGAAATACCTTACGGATCATGAGCCCCTTAATGTAAGACAGTTTTAAAAATAAGCTAACAAATGCATACACTTATACAGGTTCACCATGGGTGTATGTGTGTATATATATATATATATATATATATATATATATATATATATATATATATATATATATATATATATATATATATATATATAACGATATATATTATATATATATATATATATATATATATATATATATATATATATAATATATATATATACATATTTATATATATATATATATATATATATATATATATATATTATATATATATATATATATATGTATATATACATATATATATAATATATATATATATATATATATATATATATATATATAAAATACAACTAGTGAATTACGTAAATTCCCGAGCTCCCAAACTCACCTGCTTTATATTTCTTAATCTGGATCATACGAGACAACCTCCGAGCTCTAAGAATAATACGCAACACCCAGACGATAATATATATGAAGTCTGAATATCTGAAGTTCTTGTTACATTGCACTCGAAACCGTATATATATATATATATATATATATATATATATATATATATATATATATATATAATATATATATATATATATATATATATATATATTACGACTAGTGAATTACGTAAATTCCCGAGCTCTCAAACTCACCTGCTTTATATTTCTTAATCTGAAACTTAAGAGAAAACCTTCGAGCTCTTAGAATAATACGCAACTCTCGTTACCTTACTCTCGAAACCAAACTGGATGATTACATTACTTCTAACGGAAACTATTTATAAATCAACCTTTTACTTCGGTTCTTAGTCAAGGGATACGAGCAAAGCATTGAAATAATTATTAGTGATCAAACTGATACACACGTTCCAAAAAATACACATATTATATAAAAATTACAATTAAAAAAATAATACCAAAAGTAAATCACTCGAAATCTAAATCTGAGCTAGACCTTAGACTTAAAACAAATTTGACACTTCAAAAATTATACAAACACTTGTTTCACTAGAAATTAATCTATGAAAATATTGAATTTTGAAACAGTGAAAAAAGTTGACACTTTAACACTATAGTAAATAAACAATGATTACATTTACATATATTTAACTGATACTCTTATGTCCTTAGGACTCACACAAGGTTACCTAACGGAAAAGCAAAAATAAATACACTTCACTTTCAACCATATCTCATAGGGCCAGTCAGAAAAACAATTAATAAATTTTTTAATCTAAATTGTATTCACTAATACACTTCACTTCTTTCAAAATCTAAATGACAAAAATTCCAATCTTCGAACAAACACTATACACAGTTGAGAGAAAACACTGCACGGTTGAGAGTAAACACTATGCATGTTGGAGAACAAATACGTAGTAGCTGGAAAGATGCTAGAGAGGACTGGCAGACGTTGGCTATTTCAGATGGTTAGTCTGCAACTCTCCTATTCATTGCTAGGCCCTTATCTATATCATCTTAATTCATTTTATAAACTTCTAGATAATCATTCTCATGACGTCAGATTGGAAACTTGGCAGTTTGAAGATGGGGATCATTCATTGCCCAACGTGGCAACACTCTCCGCTTACTACGCCAACCTACTCTCATATTGTTAAAAAAAAAAAAAATTGTCTAGAACTTCATGCATTTTCCAACCACGTGGAAACAAGACAAAATCCTTAGTGATTATACCTTGTGTGTGTCATACATACATTTTAAGAAGATTAGATAAGACTTTGTAACCCAGCTACGTGAAATGGATATTTAATTCTTTAAAATAAAATAAATTTACTGTATGGAACTGAATGAAAATATAACTAAATGAATGACAACAGTCTTATGTAATAGTCACATATTTACTTAATCCTACATGAGTGGAACTCACCTTACGAGCTGGCTATACATCTCTTAACTACACAAATAAAATACGTGAATAAAATAGCCTACGTTTGTTAGACCAGCTTTGTAAATATATATATATATATATATATATATATATATATATATATATATATATATATATATCTATATATATAGATATAGATATTTATATAGATATAGATATTTATATATATATATATATATATATATATATATATATATATATATATATATATATATATATATAGATATTTATATATATATATATATATATATATATATATATAAATATATATATATTATATATATATATATATATATATATATATCTATATATATATCTATATCTATATATATATATATATATATATATATATATATATATATACATATATACATATATATATATATATATTATATATATATATATATATATATATATATATATATATATATATATATATATATATTATATATATATATATATATATATATATATACATATTTATATATATATACATATTTATATATATACATATATATATATATATATATATATGTATATATATAACGATATATATATATATATATATATATATATATATGTATATATATAACGATATATATATATATATATATATATATATATATATATAAATATATATATATATACAGTATATATATATATATATATGAATATATATATATATACATATATATATAAAATACAACTAGTGAATTACGTAAATTCCCGAGCTCCCCAACTCACCTGCTTTATATTTCTTAATCTGGATGATACGAGACAACCTCCGAGCTCTAAGAATAATACGCAACACCCAGACGATAATATATATGAAGTCTGAATATCTAAAATTCTTGTTACATTACACTCGAAACCGTATGTATATATATATATATATATATATATATATATATATATATATATATATATATATATATATATATATATATATATATTACGACTAGTGAATTACGTAAATTCCTGAGCTCCCAAACTCACCTGCTTTATATCTCTTAATCTGAAACATAAGAGAAAACCTTCGAGCTCTTAGAATTATACGCAACTCTCGTTACCTTATTCTCGAAACCAAACTGGATGATTACATTACTTCTAACGGAAACTATTTATAAATTAACCTTTTACTTCGGTTCTTAGTCAAGGGATACGAGCAAAGCATTGAAATAATTTTGAGTGATCAAAATGATACACACGTGCCAAAAAATACACATATTCTATAAAAATTACAATTAAAAAAATAATACCAAAAGTAAATCACTCGAAATCTAAATCTGAGCTAGACCTTAGACTTAAAACAAATCTGACACTTCAAGAATTATACAAACACTTGTTTCACTAGAAATTAATTTATGAAAATATTGAATTTGAAACAGTGAAAAAAGTTGACACTTTAACACTATAGTAAATAAACAATGATTACATTTACATATATATAACTGATACTCTTATGTCCTTAGGACTCACACAAGGTTACCTAACGGAAAAGCAAAAATAAATACACTTCACTTTTCAACCATATCTCATAGGGCCAGTCAGAAAAACAATTAATAAATATTACAATCTAAATTGTATTCACTAATACACTTCACTTCTTTCAAAATCTAAACAACAAAAATTCCAATCTTCGAACAAACACTATACTCAGTTGAGAGAAAACACTGCACGGTTGAGAGTAAACACTATGCATGTTGGAGAACAAATACGTAGTAGCTGGAAAGATGCTAGAGAGGACTGGCAGACGTTGGCTATTTCAGATGGTTAGTCTGCAACTCTCCTATTCATTGCTAGGCCCCTATCTATATCATCTTAATTCATTCTATAAACTTCTAGATAATCATTCTCATGACGTCAGATTGCAAACTTGGCAGTTTGAAGAAGGGGATCATTCATTGCCCAACGTGGCAACACTCTCCGCTTACTACGCCCACCTACTCTCATAATGTTAAAAAAAAAAAAAAAATTGTCTAGAACTTCATGCATTTTCCAACCACGTGGAAACAAGACAAAATCCTTAGTGATTATACCTTGTGTGTGTCATACATACATTTTAAGAAGATTAGATAAGACTTTGTAACCCAGCTACGTGAAATGAATATTTAATTCTTTAAAATAAAATAAATTTACATATATGGAACTGAATGAAAATATAACTAAATGAATGACAACATTCTTATGTAATAGTCATATATTTACTTAATCCTACATGAGTGGAACTCACCTTACGAGCTGGCTATACATCTCTTAACTACACAAATAAAATATGTGAATAAAATAACCTACGTTTGTTAGACCAGCTTTGTAAATATATATATATATATATATATATATATATATATATATATATATATATATATATATATATAGATATAGATATATATATATATATATATATATATATATATATATATATATATATATTTATATATATACATATATATACACACATATATATATATATATATATATATACATATATATATATATATATATATATATATATATATATATATATAGATATAGATATATATATATATATATATATATATATATATATATATATATATATATATACATATATATATATATATATATATATATATATATATATATATATTATATATATAATAAATATATATAATATATATATATATATATATATATATATATATATATCTATATCTATATATATCTATATATATATATATATATATATATATACATATATATATGTATATATATATATATATATATATATATATATCTATGTATATATATATCTATATATCTATATATATATATATATATATATATATATATATATATATATATATATATATATATATATATATATATATATATATATCTATATATCTATATATATATATATATATATATATATATATATATATTTATATATATAAATAGATATATATTATATTTATATATATATATATATATATATTATATATATATACATATGTATATACATATTTATATATATATATATATATATATATATATATATATATATATATATATATATATATATATAACGAGATCATGAACCCGCACCATAAAACTGCACCAACAACATACCACTTCCCAAGACACCATAATATCACCTGCAACAACACGCCGTAACATGCCAGTTACATATCTAACGGGTCAACGCAACCAAACAAGGGTCATTTTGGCCTCACACTGCGTTGGTTTACTGGCGGTTTCTTGCAAACCCACGCCGATACTGACTGTAACACAAAAGTGCATAGGTGTAAACCCACCCAAAACCTACTTTTAGGGAGGACTAGAAAATAGTGAATAAACTTCCATTCCATACATCCATACCTATTAATCACGATAAATAATAATAATAATAATAATAATAATAATAATAATAATAATAATAATAATAACTAGTGGAACCCGTGTAAATTACACGAAATTATATTTTCAATACTAATTATCTTGTTTCTAACCTATACATGTTTGAATAAAATGTCCCGAGATTAATTTTATAATCTAGGTTATGAAAATTGAGAAAACTAGATTTTTTATCTAATATTTAATAAAAAGAGTCAGGTGCTAAAGACAATATTGGGAAAACGATATAAGATGTGCTTTGGTTAAGTAATCAGAGTCTAATGTGAATTTGTAAGAGTATACCATGAAATTATTTCCGTTTTCCTTAAAGCCTGACATAAAAAATGAATAACACACACGCTATCGTATCAATATATAGATAATAATAATAATAATAATAATAATAATATTAAGTCTCTTCTACCCTTACCTAGTGGAAAGTAGCCATTGAACAGTTATAGTGCTGCAGACTTCCTGAACTCGATATTATTATTATTATTATTATTATTATTATTATTATTATTATTATTATTATTAATAATAATAATAATAATAATAATAATAATAATAATAATTATTATTATTATTATTATTATTATTATTATTATTATTATCACTGGCTCAGCTACAAGCCTAATTGGGGTAGCAAGAGGTTATAAGCTCAAGGGCTTCAACAGGGAAAAGGAAAGGAAATAAGGAAATAAATAAACGATATAAGTAATGAACAATTAAAGTAAAATATTTAAAAAAACCTCAACATTATACATAAACTATAAAAGGACTTATGTAATATTGTTCAACATAAAAGAAAAAAAAATGCTGCAAGTTTGAACTTTTGAAGTTCTACTGGTTCAAATACCCGATTAGGGAGATCATTCCACAACTTGGTCACAGCTGGAATGAAACTTCTAGAGTACTGTGTAGTATTGATCCTCATGATGGAGAACGTCTGGCTATTAGAATAAACTGCAAGCCTAGTATCACGAACTGGATGAAACTGTCCGGGAAAATCTGAATGTAAAGGATGCTCAGAATTATAAAAAAAATCTTATGCAACATGCATAATGAACTAATTGAACGACCATGCCAGAGATTAATATCTAGATCTGGAATAAGAAATTTAATAGACCGTAAGTTCCTATCCAACAAATTAATATGATAATCAGCCGGTGAAGACCAGACGGGAGAACAATATTCTTAAAGTAAATAAAACATGCTTATGATTATATGGAATATTTTGAGAATTAAGGTTGGTTGCATTAAATATCAAAAGGAATATATAAGTCGTGAAAATCTTAATTGGTAATACGCTTCTCTCTCTCTCTCTCTCTCTCTCTCTCTCTCTCTCTCTCTCTCTCTCTCTCTCTCTCTCTCTCTCTCTCTCTCTCTATTTTTCCCAATATATTAATAACACATGAAGGTGCCAAACTCTGAAATGTACCTTTATCCCAGTAGGTAATTACAATTCCATATCAATAAATGTATCCTAATCTCAATCTACGTATTGCCTGATGAAAATGCATAATTAGCATCTTATTAATAACATGCTGCTGCATAATGCGTGTTTTAGAAGATATAATAGGAATGGAGCAGAATAATAATGACCTTTACGGAAACTGCCAAATCCTAAAGTTAGATGCATAAGGGTGAAAGAAATATATAGCTAATCAAGGTTATTTGCTTGTGAGAGAGAGAGAGAGAGAGAGAGAGAGAGAGAGAGAGAGAGAGAGAGAGAGAGAGAGAGAGAGAGAGAGAGAGAGTTCCATCAGTCTTAATTCAATTAAAATTTTCCTGTTGTTGTGTTGAAATCTGCCTTCAAGATTTTTTCTTGGGTGGCCCTAGAAGTGGGATTTGCAAAATAGATCCATTTAGCTCCTATTTTGCATTTTCTTGTTAGGCAAGAGGTCTTGATTTTTTCCATTGACATTTTAAATGTACTATTCTATTAACCATTATCTACAAACCCAATTCTATGGCAATTTCTTGTTAGGCAAGAGACCTTGCTTTTAATTACCATTGTCATTTTAAATATACTATTCCTATACCCATTATCTAACCAAATTTCATGCCAATTTCTTGTTAGTCAAGATATCATGATTTCTTCCATTGTTATTTCAAATGTACTATTCTATTACCCGATATCTAACCCAATTCTATGGCAATTTATTCTTAGGCAAGAGATTTTTTTTTTCGTTGACATTTCAAATTTGCGGTTTCATTACCCATAATCATACCCAAACCTTTCTTAGGAAAGAGTTTCTTTTTTTTATTGACATTTCAAATATACTATTCCATTACTTATTATCTAACCCCATTCTATGGCAATTTCTTGATCGGCCAAGATCTTGCTTTTTTCCCATTGAAATTTCAAATGTACTATTCCACTACTCATTATCTAACCCAATTCTATGGCAATTTCTTGTTAGGCAAGACATCCTGTTTTTTTTTTTTTTTTTTTTTTTTCTTTATTGACATTTCAAATGTACTATTCCATTACTCATTATCTAACCCAATTGTATGGTAATTTCTTGTTAGTCAAAAAATCATGATGTTTTACATTGTGATTTCAAATGTATTATTTCATTACCCATTATCTAGCCCAATTCTATGGCAATTTCTTCTTAGACTAGAGAATTTTTTTTTTTGACATTTCAAAAGCACGGTTTCATTACCGATTATCGACCTCAATTCTCTGGCAATTTCTTCTTAGGCAAGAGACCTTGTGTGTTTTTTTTTTTTTTTTATTTACATATCAAATGTACTTTTCCATTCCCCATTATCTAGCCCCATTCTACGGCAATTTCTTGCTAGTCAAGCAATCTTGATTTCTTCCATTGTTATTTCAAATGCACTATTCCATTACCCATTATCTAACCCAATTCTATGACAATTCTTTCTTTGACGAGAGATTTTTTTTTCATTGACATTCAAAATGTAATATTTTATTACCAATTATCCAACCCAATTCTATGGCAATTTCTTGTTAGACAAGAGATTTTTTTTTTCATTGAAATTTCAAATGTACTAACCATTGCCTGTTATGTAACCCAATTCTATGAAAATTTCTTCTTAAGCAGGCGATGATTTTTTTTTTACATTGATATTTCAAATGTACTATTCGATTGCCGATTACCTAACCCAATTCTATGAAAATTTCTTCTTAGGCAACAGATGTATTTTTTTTTTTTTTATCATTGACATTTCAAATGTTCTATTCCATTACACATTATCTAACCCAATTCTATTAGAATTTCTTCTTAAGCAAGAGATTTTTTTTTTCCACTGACATTTCAAATGTACTATTCCATTACTCATTATCTAACCCAATTCTGAGGTAATTTCTTCTTAGACAAGAGATCTTGGATTATTTTTACATTGACATTTCAAATGTACCATTCCATTACCTATCATATAACCCAATTCTATGGCAATTTCTTGTTAGGCAAGAGATCTTCCTTTTTTTCATGGACATTTCAAAATAATGTACTATTTCATTACCCATTATCTAATCCAATTTTATGACAATTTCTTCTTAGGCAAGAGATTTTTTTTTACATGGACATTTCAAATATACTATTCCATTTCTTATTATCTAACCCAATTCTATGGTAATTTCCTCTAGGGCATTATGTTTTTTTTTTTCCACAGTGACATTTCAAATGCACTATTCCATTACTAACTATCTATCCCAATTCTATGGTAATTTCTTCTTAAGCAAGAGATCTTGTTTTTTCACATTGACATTTCAAATGTACTATTCCCTTTTATAATATCTAGCCCAATTCTAGAATTTCTACTTAGGAGAGATTTTTTTTTTCCATTGACATGTCAAAGGTACTATTCCATTACACATTATTTAACTCAATTCGATGGCAATTTTTCCTTAGGCAAGACATCTTTTTTTTTTTTCTTTTTTTCATTGACATTAAACATGTACTATTCCAATTCCTTCTTAGGTAAGCGATTTTGATTTTTTTTCATTTACATTTCAAATGTACTATGCCATTAAACGTTATCTAACTCCATTGTATGGCAATTTCTTGTTGGGAAAGAGATCTTGCTTTTTTTTATATATATATTTCATATGTACTATTACATTACCCATTATCTAACCTAATTCTATGTATCAGAGTAGTATTAAAAAGCCAAATATCTTATTCTCATGAGGTCGTCTGGAGATAGAAGAGAGATAACTTTAATCAACGTCGGTAATAAATTTTACTAAATTATATTAACACTGAAGGGAGGTGTGCATTTTTTTCTTACAACCCTTATTAGCTTCCTATGTCAAGATGAATGGATTCATCTCTCATAATATTTTGCAATTGCTTATTATCAGAAGATTTTATGACGCTCTTAATCAGATTTCAATCAAACGTTCAGGGAACGCGGAAACCACCACCTAATGACGTTTGAAGGACAGCTAATTTTAGGTTAGACACTGGCTGATATAAGACGATAAATTAATGTATCCTTGTATACTTTTTTGAATTGGATCAATTAATCAGAAATGTTAAGAGAAGTAGCAATTCACACGGAATTACTAGTGTACGCTACCTGTCTAAAATGACGACTGAATATTTAGATGGATCTGCACACACGTCTTAATCCTTGTATGAAAATATGTAGTTATACGTCAAGGTAAATGAACTCTATAATCATGTGATTTCCACAAAACCTAACAATTCAGCATGTTGACTTACCATGATTGCACCTTGCTTGCAAGGAGTCGTCAGTAGCCTTTGTGCGTTTATTTAGACCATGCGCCCACCTGAGAGTGTCGGCTGTACACAGTGTATTCACGAACCTTTTGTAATAAAGTGAAAAAAATCCCATGTTCCAATGTCTCATTAGCCGTTGAAATGGGACATATTGTTGTCAGGTGTACAAATACGTCTGTTTGTGTATGCTGTGAGCGAAGTTCTTCTTTGAGCCGGTAAAATAAAAGTTCAAGATGCATAAATACACAAGGAATAACATAGCAGACGCTGCTGCTGCGGGAGATGAAAACGAAGGAGCAGTTGGATGTAATGAGGCTGATGAAGATTATAGACAGGAACTTCGAACAAAGGACTTAGAAAACAGGTTAAATAACCTTGCAGAGTTAATGAACAGATTCTTGGTTGAACGAAAAGAGAAGCAGCGCAAAACCACCGCATATCCGACGTACATAAATGAAGTCCAAATGCACACAAGTGAAAGTACACATGCACAACCAAATGAAGATAACATAGTACTTTGGAAACTGCCAGAACTCCAGGCAAGTGTTAGGCCTTTTGATGATCAGCAGCCTAATGAAGGGTTTCAATCGATCGAAGTGCTTTTGAGAGACTTTGAAGTAGCCAAATATGGGTGATATGAAATAGAAAAAGCTATTCAGGTAATTAGATTGCTGAAAGATGCTCCAGCAATGGAGGTAATGTGTTGGCCACGAGACGGTTTAAAAAGTTATACTGAAATAAAATAACGTTTAATAGAGAAATATGCCTTGCCCGATGCGAGAAAGGGGGACATAAAAGAAAATTACAAACCAAAAA
Source organism: Palaemon carinicauda (assembly GCF_036898095.1). Taxonomy (NCBI): domain Eukaryota; kingdom Metazoa; phylum Arthropoda; class Malacostraca; order Decapoda; family Palaemonidae; genus Palaemon; species Palaemon carinicauda. The sequence goes on along the minus strand of NC_090733.1, from coordinate 91,495,041 downwards.
TTCGGGAAGGTGAATATGTTCTTAGTTTTGAAACTTGCATTTTTCGAGATTGTGATTCGTTTGCTACCCGGAGTCCCAATCTCCCAGAAGGTGATAAGACACAATTGCCCGTAGACATATTCGCAGATTAGTAAACCCATATTTATGTGGTGATTTGTTCGATTAAAATTCATCGTTAGCAGACGGAGTGGGCGCGATACAAAACATTTTAGAGTTTTTCCGAATAAAAAATGACTGAGAATAACTGCCCCGATTCCGAGAAGTTGGCAGCCATGAGAGGCACTCAACAACCCCCAAAGCGGGAGAGGGGAGAACTCAGTCAGAAGGTGAGAAGAGTCTTCGCATGCTGGCAGTGTGGGGGGGAGAGGGGCACCAACGAGTGGAGTGCCCAACCCAAGGATTCCCCTGCTGTTGCACTTGTCAGGCCTACAGTCATCTATCTCGAGAGTGCCCAGCAAAAAACCCCAAGGGCGGGCGGGCGGGCGGGCGGGCGGGCGGGCGAGCTAAGGCACACGCACACCTCCCCCCGCCCAACATCCGAGGAAAATGAAACAGAGGAAGGGGGAGACGAGGGAGACCGATGGCCCCCAGCATGACATCAGAAGCAGCAGCGCTAGGGAGAGGACTAAGGAGCTGCGGCGTGGCAGCCGAGGTCGTTGGCCAATGCCCCATATATCCTAATGTTCGGCTAGGAATGTTAACAGTTAGGATTGACCTACCAGATAAATCCATTCGAGCACTGATCGACACAGGAGCCAGCATTTCACTGATTGAAAAAAAGATTCTCCTCAAACCCACTACACTCAGCGGAATTCATCATCCTCGACACGCCCGGAAGAAATAAACTACACGCATGGCATATGACGTTCATCAACTTTAAGGTGGAATCTGTGAAGTTTACTCATAATTTTTTTGTCCTGTCCATCTTGGAAATTCCAAGAATCAAGGTTAAATTGGGAATTGATTTTATAAGCAATAATCAAATATGTATTTTTGGGGGAAAAGATACAATAACAGTAAAAGCAGGAGGGTGCATTTTGCTGATAGAAAGTCATGAGAGAGTAAGTGCTTGTGCGGGCACGGAGAGGCATTCAAGTAAGATAACAGCTGTACCTGAGAGAGGAGAAGTGTTGTCTCCCCAGACACTTACGAGCATATCAGTGACCCCGTGTCAGCCTCTTCCGGAAGGAACCAAGGGCGTTGTTAAACCCAATGACAATTGGGCGCACGTAGTCATAGAGGGCTTATCAGAAATAAAAGAGAACATAGCTGATATAACGATAGTTAATTTGTCAAAAAAAACAGTTGTGTTAGGAAGTGATTTTGTGTGTGAATTAGAGTTATGGGAAATTGTTAATAATGGGATCTTGGGAGTCAGAACTCCAGCCCGCACAGACGAACGTACTCAGAATTTGATTATGCAACCGTGAAAACTATGTCTGTCAGAAGATCAGCCTGTAATTAGTGACATTGTTAATAATTATTCCGATGTAATTGCAATTGGAGATGAACCACCCGGGAGGATTGATCGATTTCCCTTTAGCATTGAAACTGGGCAGGCGGAGCCGATCAGGTCAAGGCCTTATAAGGTACCCATTCATTTCCAGGGAGATAGAATGGGAAATGAATAAATTAAGGGAACAAGGGATAATCAAGGAGAGCAAATCCCCCTTGGCTTCTCCAATTGTAGCTGTTAGGAAGAAGGATGGCTCCGTATGATTGTATGTTGATTATAGGAAGTTGAATGTAGTCACTCAGGATAATGCATTTCCATTGCCCTCGATCGAAGAATTACTTGTGAAGGTACAGGATAGTAAATATTTTACAACTATCGATTTGAAGTCCGGATACTATTAAATACCCATTCAGGAAGACAGTAAATGTATAACGGCATTTATAGGTAACGATCAACTATTTCAGTTTAATTTTCTTCCTTTCGGTGTTAAAAATGCTCCAAGTCATTTCACTAGAGTAATGATGGCGGTTTTGTCTCCCTTAATTGGCCATAATGTTCTTTTTTATTTAGATGATATCATGATTACAGGGAAAACAGCCGAAGAACATAATTATAATATTCGTAAAGTTTTAGAAGCATTGCGATGTAATGGTATGAAAATAAATTTGTCAAAGTGCAAATTTTTCTGTAAACAAGTCGAATTTTTAGGTCACATAATAACCCCAAAAGGTATCCAACTCTGCCCCAGTAATGTAGACGCTATTAGAGATTCCCCCAGGCCACGTACTCCTAAGGAAATTGCTGGGTTCCTTGGGCTCACTGAGTATTACCGTAAATTCATAGGAGGTTTTGGAGAGATAGCCAGACCCTTAGATACTTTAAAGAAACAAAAAGAAATAAATTGAGGAGTGGAAGAAGAAAGGGCCTTTAACCATTTGAAAGCTGCCTTAACTAGCAATGATTTACTCGCATATCATAGATTTAGCTATTGGTGTCGTATTTCTAAACGAGATGATAAAGGTAGAGAGAGACCCATTTGATTTGCTTCAGGGTATTAAAAGGGGCAGAAAAGAATTATAGTACATTCGATCGACAGGCTATTCTTTGGGTTCTAGAGAGGCATCGGTTTTTTTTATTAGGTTAGTCGATTAAGTTGCATAGTTATCATCGCCCCCTACGTGACTTATATTAAAAAAATGATTTGAAGTCTAGACAAGCGAGATGGATTGAAAGATTATTAGAGTTTAATATAAAGGGTTTTCACCACATAGAAGGTAAGTTAACAAGGTAGCTGATGCCCTCTCTAGAGGTGCAGTAATAGGAGTATCAACTAGGCCCCAAAAGATGAACGAAAAACGTAACCAAAATATTGAAGACTCCATCAAAATAGAGAAAATAGAGAACGGGATGTAAAATCAAGCGAGGGGCAATCAGAAAATGGGATCGACAAGAGAGAGAGAGAGAGAGAGAGAGAGAGAGAGAGAGAGAGAGAGAGAGAGAGAGATGGCAACGGTGAGGATGTATATATGTGGGTGACCAAGGACATGACCAGGGGTGTCCAGAATGATGATGCAGGTGTGATAAACTTGGGAGGTTGGGACATAAAAGAAGTCCGAGAGGGACATAAAAAAAAAGAGGAATGGATGGAAAGAGTCCGAGCAGTGATTAGAGGGGAATTGGAGAGTTATCCATCATTTCTGAATGTGCCTCGTGATTTTTTTTTTTTTTACAGAGAATATCTTATATTTTCCTTACGAGAAGAGGGGAGGGGAATTTTGTCCACGGTTAGTTCTTCCTCCCTCTTTAATTAATTAAGCCATCCACAATGTGCATGCAAGTGCAGATGCAGGGCATTTAGGGATTGATAGAACATTAAGGAGAGCACGCGAATCCTTCTTTTGGTTAGTAATGAACAAATCTATTGAAAATTATATAAAATGCTGTCATGCTTGTAACTGTTTCGAATAACATAAGAACACACACATGTAACTCTTTTCATAACCTCCCTCTTTTCTAACTACAACTCCTCTCACCAGGCTATGAATACTTCCTTTCCCCCTTACCTGAGTGATGGGAATAGACCGAGTAGTTATAAGTCTTGTGACTGAGCGTAACTGAAAAGAATTATGTATATATATATATATATATATATATATATATATATATATATATGTGTGTGTGTGTGTGTGTGTGTGTGTGTGTATGTGTGTGTGAGTGCGTATATATATATGCGTATATATAATATATATATATATATATATATATATATATGTATATATATATATATATATATATATATATAAAGCTAAAGTAAAAAAAAACTGGTTAAGATTAGTTTAATTAACAAGATTTTTATTAGGGAGAGAGAGAGAGAGAGAGAGAGAGAGAGAGAGAGAGAGAGAGAGAGAGAGAGAGAGAGAGAGAGAGAGAGAGAGTGTAGCGTGTTTTGAAAAAGGGTAATTATTATTATTATTATTATTATTATTATTATTATTATTATTATTATTAACACTAATTAAGCTACAACCCTAGATTGAAAAGCCGGATGTAATAATCCCAAGGGCACCAACTGGATAAAATAGCCCAGTGATCAAAGGATAGAAGGATATAAATAAGTTACAAAATAAGTAATGAACCATTAAATAAACATATTTAAAAAACTGTAACACTATAATAGATCTTTCATAAATAAATTCTAAAAAGAGACTTTTGTCAACTTATTCAACATGAAAACATTCGCTGCCAGTTTGAAAATTCTAATTAATTTCAAAATTAAAAAATAAAAACAATTATGGAATCTTTAATTTTTTTGACATAATAAAACCATAATTTTGGCATTCTTCATCCTAATACACCCACTTACCTACACAAGTCTTTTTTTATCATGTAACTTAGTTCATAATCGTTCATCTGTCCCAAAACTACTTTTCTTGCTGACTATTAGAATGATTGCTATTCGTAGCGTTTCACTTCCTGAATAGAATTGAATTTTGGGTAGGGAAGCGATGCAAAATAAAAAAGAAAACTACATGGACATTTCATTCCATCATATTCATGAGAGCTTAGCCTTTCCCAATACACAGTATGATAGAGGGAATTCTTATTGTGGAAGTTATATAAGATTACAATCATAAATAAGAAAATGCGTTCGCTACCGTGACAGTTCCTTTGCCTCTTTGAAGTTAAGGAATACACTATATATGAAGTGAACGAGTGAGATATGAGAAATCAGAACTGTGTAATAAAATATAAGATCAAACAGTTTTGCCTTTTATTACCAAAGCTGAATATGTCATCTTATAGAAAATGTAGATTGGTGCTTAAATCATGGTTACACCAAAACCATTTTAATAAGAAGTAAACGAGGAACTGTTGCATCTACACCAAAGAGTGCAGATTTAAGGGTAGTTCACCAGTTATGTTCCTGAGTTGTACCATAAAATGGTTTCTTTTACGGTTAGATTGTATTCCTTTTCAGTTGAAGCAAAAAGTCTCTGAGCAAAAGCTCAGACTGATACAAAGTCCTGCAACCCACAACACGCTACCTAACATGTTCATTGAACATACGCACACACTCATTCTTCATCGAATTTTTTTATCATTTTTGTATTTCGAAACAGTTAGTGTTTGTTATTGATAATTTTGTTGGAGCTGTATTTTTGCTCACTGAACACTGAAAGTAATAATAGCCTTGAGAGATATAGTTGCATAACAGTTAGAAGAGCGCAGAGAACAGGCAGGAGCCATTCAGCGATGTGGGTGCCGACATCGTTGTCACAGTCCACATTCAAAAGTATTGAGGAGTTTTGTAGCGCACTGACCCCCCCCCCCCCACCACCACCACCACCACCACCACCATTCTTGAGTCCCACTACCAATACCTTGTCTGCCTCTCAAGCTACCTGGACAGATTTCCTTACTTTGATTTGGTTTTTAGAGAAATCACGCTTGTAAGAGGATGAAAAAAGGGGAGGTACAAAAAGAGGACAACAAAGACAAGGTGAAGAAGATAAAAGAAGAGATCAAGAAACAATTTTTCTAAGAGTGGATGATCTTAAAGAGAAGAAAATGCAAGGCTTATTGGCCTCATTCCAACTCTTGCACATATTGTCAATTTGTATCAATGTACTCCTACAGCTGGCACAGAGGTGAATTCGGACTCAAATCATCCAGCTCTCCCTTTTCCACAGAAAGCAACAGCTCAAACTTCATCCCCATTGAAGGCAGATACATCATTTCAAATGTTCAGGGAATGGAGGCGTTGGTGGAACAACTATTGCCGTCATGGTGGATCATTTATAAGCTTCCACGTAAAAAACAAATGATCCAGATGATGATGGGTTTAACCCTCGAAACACTTCAAGCAACAGTGATACCTCTTCAGTATCCAACAAACAATAAGATTCACGGGCCAGCTGTCCTCACTTAGAATCTGCTTCCACCATTTCCAAAATGTCCAAACCCATCTATGTCCTTTTGTCATCTGGCAATATCAACTCTCATATCAAGATGTTACATGACACAGTGGCTGACGTCACTGTCATAGGACAGCAACACCTTGACATGATGGCTATCTCCATGAGTTGCTTGCATGCACCTCTACCGTATACAACATTCACCGTGGATGGATCTCAGATGTCACCCGCTCTGCATATATTACGAGTTACCCTCAACCGAAGAAAGAGATCCTGTGATACCAGGATTTAAATTCATGAAAATGTACAAAGTTCCATTTTTTTCGTATGGTCATTGTCAAGATCTGGCCATAATATCTGCAGACTTCCCTAAACCAATTTTAAAAGTTAAACATGTAACTAGATGCAAGGAGCTACCCATATCAGCAACTACATCAGCTTCAATAGCCAAGGGATACTTTTGTCAAAAATTTAAAGGTATGTTGGACTCGAAAGAAGTTTTGAAGACACCTCCTCTCAAGCCAATAGAAGATCCTCCCATGAGAATCCACCTAAAGAATGGTGCCGTGCCTTTTGTCATCAAAAGCCCAACAAAAACTCGACTTGCTTTTAACAACCAAGTCAAAGAAGAGCTTGACTCCATGGTGACCCAAGGGATTATCAATATTGCTGGTAAGAGTATACATCCCCATCCACCTAACCAAGCAGAACAGCCAAGTTTCTCGTCCAGCATATCGTTCGGCCAAACCCTACACAGCTATTCGTAGTGTGGATCTGAAGGCAGGCTACTTTACCACAGCTAATGCTCTCTACAGGTAAAGGCAAATGGAACTGGCAGAAAATTGGCATTTAACAACCTTTAGTACGCCTATGGTCAGTTCATACATGGCAGAGAATCGATGGGCTTTGCAGCTACTGGAGATACCTTTTGTTTGCGTGGTAATATGCCCCTCCAAGGTGTCCAAAACTGTGTTAAGGTGTTAGAAGACCTAATCCTCTACATTGAAGACTATGTTCCATACCTTCATCGTATCCACAAAGTCCTCACTAGGTGCCACAAGTTCGGGATCACGTTTAACAAGGACAAATTTGTGGTCACCGTGCCCTTCATGAACTGCATCCCAGATGATCAGCAGAAAGTCAGTGCCATCAAAGATTTCCCAGCCCCTGCTGACCTGACAATTTATGGGATTAGTCAACCAGTTTGTGGTGTTTACGCCTGACATCTCTATTGCAGCCCAACCTTTACGGCCCCTGATGAATCGTAAGAGAACATATTTGTGAATTCTAACAACAATGAAGTATTTCAAAAAGTCAAATTAGCTCTCCTTAGTCTACAAGTTCTTGCCCTCTTTGATTCAGACCTACCTGTTATTCTTCATATAGTTGGTTCATGCCTTACCGGCATTCGATATGCCCTCCTGCGAGACCATGGTAATAGACACCTGC
>NC_090733.1:91470221-91472721 GCF_036898095.1 Palaemon carinicauda | reverse complement strand
TTCTACTAGTCTATAGGGTAGCCTTTCCTCTTCTTGACCTCCAAAAGTCGTTGAGGAACGCTATCTGCTAAATTATGAAGAATTTCTGCAGGTATTTCAGCCCACACTTTATGGAGCGCCGCCTCGAGAAGTGTGACGTTTGTCGTAACTTCTTTACGAAGGCGGGCTTTAACTATCGCCCAAAGGTTCTCAATGGGCGAATTATCAGTAATATAGTCAACTTCGCTATTTTCAAGCCACTTTCTCACTTTCTTAGCCGTATGGCAAGGGGCACCGTCCTGCTGAAAAATTTCAGCTCCTGTAGCCGCAAAACAACCCGCTAAATTTTCCTTCAAAATGTTCAAATATCGGTCAGCATTAACCGTTATGCCTTTAGGCAAAACAACAAGGCTTGGGGCACCACCGTAGGCAAACGTACCCCATACCATAAGCGATGCTGGGTGCTTTACTGTCTTGGCCGTCAAGTTAGGCTTAAGAGGATCTGACCACTTTCGCCTCCACACTTTTTTCCCGGTCGTCTCATTCACACAAAAGGTTGCTTTGTCACTCCACAAGACACTTCGCCACTGCTCGAAGGTCCAATCCTTGTATGTCTTGGCAAAAGCAACTCTCCTCTTTCTCTGTCTCTCAGTTAAAGCGGGCTTCTTTCTCGCAATCACTTTCTCGTAGTCGAGGTGGTTCGACAGGTTTTCCTGAATCGTACGAACACTGACGTCGCTCAACAATTTAGGGTTCTGTTTTTTCAGTTGCTTAGCAGTTAATGTGGGATTTTTTTCTAGGCTTCGCTTTAAAATCACTAAAGTACGATCAGGAATCTTCCGGGGGGGGGAACCAGCATGGGAGTGAGAAGGGATCTCGTCGCTACCCCCTTCCTTGAACTTGGCCACCAAGCGCCGCACTGTCCTCTCGTTCACGCCAGTATTCTTCACTATTTCCTTTGTTTGCAGACCTAACTTATGACAAGTTATGACTCTAACAATGTCATCGTGACTTGTACGGGGTCTAGACATCACTGGGGGGGGGGGGGTTTGATAGACAAAAACGCCACGCGAACTCACAAAAGAACGATTGCAACTCGGCCCTCTCAACCTGACACGACCTCACTCCATGACTTCAGGAAACACACTGACTAGTTTCCACCTGCGAAGATATGTAGATGCAAACTTGTATAAAAAGATGCCAATTAGTCAATTTGTCCCAGTCGATTTTTTCCCCGATGAACCCCATTCCTACGATTTACGCGGAACGCTGTGTCCGGCCCACTACCCGGACACAGCGATCCGCGCTGTATATATATATATATATATATATATATATATATATATATATATATATATATATATATATATATATATATATATATATATATATACAGTGGAACCTCTACACACTAACGTATCTAGATCCGAATTTTCCAACACCCGAAGTAAAATTCGAGCAATTTTTCGACTCTACACCCTAATTTTATTTCGACACACGAAGTAAGTAATTTTCGTCGTACCGGTTGTATTCGAATTTTTCGCCACGCCAAGTACAATTCGAACACGTTCTTACTTTACACCCAAATTTTTTTTCGACACCCTAAGTAAGCAATACCCGTACACGTAGATGGTACTCATAGCGCCGGATGTATTTTTTATTTCCGCCGATAGATGGCAGCCTTTCTACCTCAGAGGGACCCTCAATTAGCTCTGTTCTCGTCGGCTTCGTGTGGTTGTGCCCTGTCCGTTCTGCTATTAACTGTGTTTTAATCATGATTTTTTATGTTCATCCTCTTACGGTATTTTACGTAAATCATGGATCCTAAAAGGCTTAGTTTCGCAAGTGGTAGTGGTAGTGGTGAGAAAAGGAAGAAGGAAATGCTTTCTTTAGAAGTAAAGCAAGGAATTATCGAAAAGCATGAGTGTGGCGTCCGTGTGAGTGAACTTGCAAAAGAACATCACGACGAACTTACTACAGAGGAGCTCAAGGAACTCCATGCTATGTCTGAGCACATGAGTGATGATGAGGAAGGGATCGAGGAGGTAGAACATGTGTTAGGTTCGCCGCCAATAAAAGAGGTGTTAGGAATATATCAAGACGTGGTCGACTTCATCGACAAATAACATCCAAAAAAATTACAGATTTGTCGTGTAGTTGCGCAGTTCGATGATGTTTGCATAACTTATTTTCGAAACATTCTGAAAAGCTGCACCAAGCAACTTTCTATCGATAGCTTCTTTAAAAAAACTACGAAGCGAACTCGTGATGAAGAGGAAGGAAGTGGTTCAAAGAAAAAGGCAAATAGTGAAGCGAAAGAGAGTTAAACAAAGAAAACGGCAAAGATTGGAGGGACAAAAAATTCAATCAATTTTAAGTGTAGAGTGAAAGTGATTAAAATTAATCATCAAAAAGAAAAAAAGAAAATGTAAAAAAATATAAGATATAAAAATAAAAAAATAAATATGCTAAGTTAGGTTAAAGTTCACTTACTGTAAGTTAGAATAAGTTATGGTGGTGT
>NC_090733.1:91432721-91442721 GCF_036898095.1 Palaemon carinicauda | reverse complement strand
ATATATATATATATATATATATATATATATATTTATATATATATATATATATATATATATATATATATATATATATATTTATATACATATATATATATATATATATATATATATATATATATATATATATATATATATATATATATATATATTGCAATTGGTGACTTCAGCGCTATAGTTAGAAGGAATGATCAAGACATAGAGAATGTGATGGGTGTTGATTGGCTTAGCGAAGTAGCAAAAGAACATGGGGCACATTTTATAAGTGTTTGTCCCACAAACAATCTTGTTATTGAAGGTACTCTATCTCAGCACAAGGACATCCACAAATATACTGTATATGGATTTCACTGTGTGGCAATTACAGAAATGAAATAGATCACATAGCCATTAATAAAGAGAGAATGAGGACTCTGGGAAATGTAAGAAGCTATAAAGTGCATATATAGGTATTTATCATCAGATCCTCATTACCACATATAAACTAAAACTGAAAGCAGCAAACAAAAATATACTCTAGATAGAATAGATAGGTTTGATAAAACTAATCTTCTAGAAGATAAGGACAGAAACATTTACAATTGAATGTAGGAATCCATTTGCAATAGTTAACAGACAAAGACCAGACATATACCGAAGAATAGTGTGATATTATGAACAGATATCAGTCAGTTGTTAGTTAAGTTTTAGGACATGCAGTTATAAGGAGAAAGCCATGGATATCAAGTAATACGTGCGATATTATAAAAATGAGACAAACACAGAAATTGATTGATGAAAGTTTTCGAGGAAATAATGACAATTACAAGGTGAGAGCATGCTAAATATTCCAGTATCGATAGTGAGGTGAAAAGAAAAGCCAGATTACCTGGAGGAAATATTTAAACAGGAAAACAGATGAGGCTGAAAAAGCTATTATTTCAGGGAGTGGTTATGGTGTAAGAATTCTTCGTAGAATTATTGATGACATCTCTACGGGGACAAAGAAGGAGAAGCATATACCGATCAAAAAAGAGACATAGATGTGTAATAACAGCGAAAGAGGAAGAGAGGCCAGGTTGGGTTGAATGCTTTAGTGAGGTCATGAACAGGAGATATGAAGGGAATAATTTGATTGATACACCTGAAGCTGATGAAGACCTTGATGTGCCCATGAATGAATTCAGTGTATTTGAGGTTGAAGCTATCATTAAAAAACTCAAGAGATGGAAAGCCTCTGGATACGATGACATTGAGTGAAAATTAAGTAACTTTCAGAATACTAATTATATTATATTGTTGTATGGTGCGTGAGGACGCAAAAGATGATGAATGCGAGTTATGGGTGATGGTGCAAATGGCAAAAAAAAAAAAAAAAAAAAAAAGGAGATCTGACTGAATGCAATAACTACAGAGTTATCACATTTACGTCAGTTGTCAATAAATATATAGTATGCTTATTCTAAACCGATTAGAGAGAAAGACTAGTGAAAATCTGAGAGATGAAAATGCAGGATTTAGTGAAGATAGAAGTTGTACTGACCAAATTTTTACATTAAGACATGTGGTATAGCAATGTGTAGAATATAGAAATCCACATTTGATAGCATTTGTGTACTATGAAAATGTATTTGATAGTGTGCACCGGACAATTTTGTGGAGAGTCCTGCGTTATTAAGGAATTCCTATTTTATTTGTATATTTCATTATTATTATTATTATTATCATTATTATTATTATTATTATTATTATTATTATTATTATTATTATTATTATTATTATTATTACTTGCTAAGCTACAACACTAGTTGGAAAAGCAAGATGCGATAAATCCCAGTGACTCCAACAGGGAAGATAGCCCAGTGAGGAAAGGAAAAAAAGGAAAAATAAACTATTTCAAGAACAATAACAGCATTAAAATATAGATATAAACTATAAAAACTTTAGCAAACCAAGAGGAAGAGAAATAAGATAGAATAGTGTGCCCGAGTGTACCCTCAACCAAGAGAACTCTATCCCGAGACAGTGGAAGATTATGGCACAAAGGCTATGGCACGACTCACGACCAGAGAACAATGGTTTGATTTTGGAGTGTCCTTCTCCTAGAAGAGCTGCTTACCATAGCTAAAGAGTCTCTTCTACCCTTACTAATAGGAAAGTGGCCACGTGATAATTACAGTGCAGTAGTTAACACTTTAGGAGAAGAAGAATTGTTTGGCAATCTCAGTGTTGTCATATGTATGAGGACAGAGAAGAATCTGTAAAGAATATGCCAGACTATTAGGTATATGTGTAGGTAAATGGAAAATGAACTGTGACCAGAGAGTAGGATCCAATGTAGTACTATCTGGCCAGTCTAAGGATCTTATAACTCTCTATCGGTAGTATCTTAACTGGTGGCTGTTCATTAGCATAGCAAATGAAAAGTTAATGCTAGTAGAGTCCTATCAAATGAATTTCCAGTGAACAGTGGAGTGAGTCACAAAAGAATGTGCTGTCACCTATGTTGTTTATCCTCTTCATGGAATTTGTAATGCATAGAGGAATTTGGGATGGTGGAGAAAGATTGGAATAGATTGGTAATATGAAATTATCTTACGTAGAATATGCTGATGACGCCGTCCTTATTAGAAGATGTGATAGGCCGATAGAGGGTTGTGAACTCAAAGGCAGGATGCAATCAACTGAGTTGTATTATTATAGAACACTGTCCTTTATATACAAAACCTCAAGGCAACAGGACATAACAAGTTAACAAGACAGACAATGTTACAGAGGAAAACAGCAGACATGAATTTTCATGTTCGTTTAGTGCGAGGGAAGAGCGAAAATACAAGCATAATATATGCAAAAGGAATTATGTACAATTGTGTGACACACGGTTGGTACATGGCTCCCCCCCTAAAAATGACATACTGTACATGTTAAATAGTGCGCCCTGATCTAGAGAGGCAAACTGTAGGCGGGTCATCTGGCAGAAGATAAGCAGGTTTTAGACGATCAATGGAGACCCAGTCTTCTTAGCCCCGAATGTTTAGTAGGAATGCTTTCGGACTGCGTCGGATCACAAGGAAAGGGCCTGTATAAGGGGGCGTTAGTGGTGGCTTGCTAGTTTCGTTGCGCAGGAAGACGTGCGTTGCAGACTGCAAGTCCGTTGGTATGTGATGCTTCGCTGGGGGCTTGTAAGTCTGGCGGCACGGAGTAAATTTTCCCACGACGTGACGTATGCGCTGGAGATCGTCGGAGGAGGTTGTAGAAGGAAAAAATTCGGCAGGGACGACCAACGGGTCGCCATACACCATTTCAGCTGCCGAGACGTCGAGGGCGTCTTTAGGAGTGGTCCTTAGTCCCAGGAGGACCCAGGGAAGTTGAGTAAACCAGTTGCAATCCTTGCAGCGGGACATCAAAGCTGCTTTGAGGGTGCGATGAAAACATTCAACCATTCCATTGGCAGCGGGGTTGTAGGCCATCATCTGATGTAGGGTGATGCCCAGGATATTCGCTAATGACGTCCAAAATTGAGAGGTGAAAGTGGTTCCCCTGTCAGAAGTAATATGCTCAGGGATACCGAATCTTGAAATCCATCCAGAGAGTAAGGCAGATGTACATGAGGCGGACGTTGCAGTTTCCATGGGAATGGCTTCAGGCCAACGAGTGGAGCGGTCGATGACGGTAAACAGGTAACGATGTCCTTGTGATGTGGGTAGGGGGCCTACAACGTCGACGTGAATGTGTGCGAAACGACGCTGAGGTTGAGGAAAGGGTTGAAGAGGTGTCGACAAGTACGAGTCTGCGTTGACCAATCGTCGGTGGGCGACATCGACCAGAAGGTGGAAATGAGAGAGGAAATCCGCACCGAGGATTGGCATTGTGACGTCAGCAACGAGAAACTTCCAATAGAATTTACCGTTTCCGAATGATAATGTGAGGTTCTCGTAACCGTAGGTGGGTATCACAGATCCGTTGGCTGCTACTAAGCGGACGTCGACAGATGTAGACAGACTACGTCGTGCCTTGAAGAGTTTCCTTGGCAAAAGAGAACGACAAGCACCCGTGTCTACCAAAAATCGCACGCCCGTTCCTGCATCCTGTAAAAAGAAAAGATTAGAAACACGGGAGGCCACCACCACGATGAATGGCCTACTTACACGTTTTTTGGCCACTGATAATCCTTGGCACATTTCTTCGCGGTTGCCCCGAATCTGAAGTGGTAGTAGCAAAACTGCGGCGGATGGGAGGTAGTAAGTGGCTGTAGAAGTCGTTCGTTGGGGCACAAGCGATTGGTGGGTGGTGGGCGGCTTTGTCGCCGCTCCGGCACGTCACGGGGTAGGCGTGTATGTCCTACGGCATTCATGTCAGCTTTGGTTGACGTTGAATAGGCATCCTCGTCGTCAGGGGTGGAGGCGTGGATGGAGGTCTTGAAGTGGCTGTCCATAAGGGCGTCGGCTTTGATCATCAAGTCCTTTATGGGTAAACTATCTACATTGGGTATGGCAGTGCGTACAGGTTCGGGTAAACGGCGTATCCAAAGGGCACAAAGTAGGTTCACCTCACGAGGAGAGCTCTCTGCGGCAGGTTGAAGGCGAGCGATACTGGTCATTTCCCTGAGGGCAAGCGAAGCCCTTTGGTCCCCCAACGGTTGTTGCGAGAGCTGAAAAAGCTTTGCTATACGGGCGGCTGGCGACGGCGAGTACTGATGCAGAAGGTATGTTTTGAGGTCGTCATACGCTATTGGGGTATCTCCTTGTTCACAAAGCCAGTCGGATATTTCTGGGAAGGTTTCTTCGGGTATCGCCGCGAGAACATAATCCGCTTTGGTGGTTGAGCGAGTCACGCCCCTGATATGAAACTGGACTTCTGCGCGCTGAAACCAAGCAAACGCCGCTCCGCTGGCAAACGATGAAAGTTTGAATGGAGCGGCCGCAGCACCAACTGCCGTAGAGTCCGCCATAGTACAACGATGAAGGGGCGAGGGGGTGGGGGTGGAAGGCGGTGGGAGCGAGTCGACTTCCGGGGTCACCAATGTGACGGGCCGATAGAGGGTTGTGAACTCAAAGGCAGGATGCAATCAACTGAGTTTTATTATTATAGAACACTGTCCTTTATATACAAAACCTCAAGGCAACAGGACATAACAAGTTAACAAGACAGACAATGTTACAGAGGAAAACAGCAGACATGAATTTTCATGTTCGTTTAGTGCGAGGGAAGAGCGAAAATACAAGCATAATATATGCAAAAGGAATTATGTACAATTGTGTGACACACGGTTGGTACAAAGAACATCATTGAATTTACAATGCCTGCCTATCAGAATGCATGAGATATTACATAACGTTGGGCTCAAGATAAATAGAAGAATGTCATAGATGATTACAGCGTAATATGCAATGGAAGATCAAATATCTCCTGAAGGAGAAAAGATTAATGATGTAGAATCATTTTGATATTTAGGAACTATAGTATGATATCTAATATAGGATCTGTAAAATTGGAGTTTAATGAAAGACGAATAAAAGCAAATCCGATAATAAGTCTGTTAAGTAAAATTTGGAAATCAAATCTCCTGATATTAAATACGAAAATCAGGCTATATATCAGTTTGGTGACATTAGTGTTACTGGATGGACATGAATCATTGTATGACATTGAAACAATATACAACAGATTTTGTAGATTTGAGAACAAAGCCCTCAGAAGAATAATGGTAGTTAAATGGCAAGGCAGGATTAGAAAGGAAACTATAAGAGAGATTACTCTTGCGCTATAAGATTATGAGATCATATTGAGGGATATATGGAAATGGTTTGACCATGCTCTTCGCACTCCCTAAGAGAAATTAGTTCACCTAACTTTTAACTGAGTTCCGAAAAGTCCTTGAAGAGTTGGAAGAACTAGACTCACATGGCTGAAGAATATGAAGCGTGAAGTCGATGACGAATAGATGAGTATTGATTTAAAAGTACAAGCTTTTGAATAAATATGTATATATACATTTATCTTTATATACATGATTATATATAAAGTGTATATATATATATATATATATATATATATATATATATATATATATATATATATATATATATATATATGTAAATATACAGTATATATATATATTGTATGTATATATAAATTTATATCGTGACGGGCCAAGAGTAGGTTGTGACTCAGAGGCAAGATGAATGCAACTGAGTAACTTTATTATAGACACATCAAGTATATATACACACTAGGTCCCAGTAAGGTCACAAAATACAAACATGCTATTTCTTGTCCAACCGACAACCGCTTTTGTTAACAGTTAACGATGAAGTAGGCAGACAGGTTAAAACAAGTTGCTCTCAGTGCAAAGGGAGAGCGAAGATACAAAGGATAATATATACAAAAAAGAGAAATTTTATTACTATGTACGATTGTGTGACACACGAGTGGTACGTGGCTCCCCCACCCCCCTAAAAATGACATACTGTACAGGTTAAATAGGGCACCCTGATCTAGAGAGGCAAACTGTAGGCGGGTCATCTGGCAGGAGATGAGCAGATTTTAGACGATCAATGGAGACCCAGTCTTATTTGCCACAAATGTTTAGTAGGAATGCTTTCGGATTGTGTCGGATCACAAGGAAAGGGCCTGTGTAAGGGGGTGTTAGCGGTGGCTTTCTAGTGTCATTGCATAAAAAGATGTGCGTTGCAGAGAGCAAGTCTGTCGTTATGTGTTGCTACGCTGTGGGCTTGTAAGTCTGGCGGCATGGAGTAAATTTTCCCATGAGGTGACGTATGCGCTCGAGATCGTCGTCGGAGGTTGCAGAAGGAAAAAATTTGGCAGGGATGACCAACGGGTCGCCATACACCATTTCGGCTTCCCAGGCGTCCAGGGTGTCTTTAGGAGTGGTCCTGAGTCCCATGAGGAACCAGGGAAGCTGAGTAAACCAGTTGGAGTTCTTGCAGTCAGACATCAAAGATGCTTTGAGGGTGCGATGAAAACGATCAACCATTCCATTGGCAGCGGGGTTGTGGGCAGTTGTCTGATGTAGGGTGATGCCCAGGAGATTCACTAATGACGTCTGCAATTGAGAGGTGAAAGTGGTAACCCTGTCAGAAGTAATATGGTCAGGGATACCAAATCTTGCTATGCATCCTGAGAGCAAGGCAGATGTACATGGGTCGGACGTTGCAGTTCCCATGGGAATGGCTTCAGACCAACGAGTGGAGCGGTCAATGACGGTAAACAGGTAACGATGTCCTTGTGATGTGGGTAGGGGCCCTACAACGTCAACATGAATCTGGGCGAAATGACGCCGAGGTTGAGGAAAGGTGCCCAATCCTGAATCAGTGTGTCGATGTACCCAGGAAGTTTGACAAGAAGTACAGGAGCGGACCCAATCCTTAGCATCCTAAGTAATGCTGTGCCAAATGAATCTTGTCTTCAGCAGCTGTGCAGTAGAACAGCGCGAGGGATGTGAAAGGCCCTGAATGAAATCAAACACCTCTTCCCAACGGAGGGATGTGCAGGATGTCCTATATGCTTGATATTCTGGATCCTGTCGTTAGGCTTCAGCCAAGGCGTTGTAATCCAATCCCAGTTGAACGGTGGCCAACATGTTTCTTGACAGGGCATCGGCAAAGTATTGAAGGGTGCAATTGTATTCAGCCACGGCGGAGAGATGTTGGCGTTGACGGGCGGACCAGGCGTCAGACTGTCGAGTGAAGGCGTGCTCCAGAGGCATGTGGTCTGTGCGAAGGATGAAGGCCGTACTCTTTAAGAAATGGCGAAAGTGACAGACAGCCAAGTGCACCGCCAGCAATTTGCAATCTAAGGTAGAATAACCCGATTCTGACTTGGACAGTTTTCTGCTGAAGAAGGCCAATGGGCAGGGCAAGCCTTTGTACACATGTTCGAGTACTGCACCAATAGCGATGTCGCTGGCATCGGTGGAGAGAAGGAGAGGGGCATGGGGGACGGGAAAAGTGAGAGCAGCAGCGGTTGATAGGGCATTCTTTGCCTTGCAGAAGGCCGCTTCTTGAAGGGGACCCCACTTCAGGTCTTCTGGCTAGCCCTTGAGGGAGGCGTAGAGGGGAGCAAGAGTGGCGACCATGGCGGGCAGAAAACTGTGATAATAGTTGATCATGCGCAAGAATTCCTGCACTGCTTTGCCGGTCGATGGCGTGGGGAAGCTCTGAACTGCTGCTACCTTCTCAGGGAGGGGATGGACTCCTTCAGGAGTGATACGGTTTCCTAAAAACGACACTTCATTGGCGCCAAAGGTACACTTGTCGTACTGGACTTCAAGGCTGTTTTGTTGTAGGCAGTCTAGCACAATGTGCAAGGGACAGAGGTGTTTTTTTTTTTGAGGAAGGCAAGTATGTCGTCCACGTAACATACACAGAAGAGGAGGTCCCCTAAGATGCATTCCATGAGACGTTGAAAAGTGGCCCCAGCATTACGAAGGTCAAAACAGGAGTAATTGAAGGTGTATGTACCATAGGGAGTGGTGATGGTGGTCTTGGTGATGTCTTCTAGGTTCATAAGCACCTGATAATACTCCTTCAGGAGGTCGAGTGTCGAGGAACCTTTGCTTTATGCAGGTAGGAGGTCACATCGGTGATGTTTGGGAGGAGTTAGTGATCCAGTTCTGTTTGCATGTTCAGGCATTTGTAATCCCAACACTGACGGGGGGAGCCGTCTTTCTTCAGGACAATGTGTAAGGGTGACGACCATGGGCTGGAGGCTTTATGGCAAAGGCCCATTTGTTCCATTTCGGCGAACATCTGTTTGGCGGCTCCCAATCAATCCGGAGCCAGACTTCTGAATTTGGAGAAGACTGGGCATCCCGTCGGCTTGATATGGTGATAAATACCGTGTTTGGTAGGAGCTGTGGGCGTTTAGCGAAATTCTAGACGTAAAACTTCCAGGTACGACGTGAGGAGGTGGGCATAGACATCTGTGGGTGCGCTGATGTGGAGAGCAAGGTTGGAGGGGGCGGGTTGAAGAGGTGTCGACAAGTACGAGTCTGCGTTGACCAATCGTCGGAGATTTCCGAGAAGGCGTCCTCTGGTATCGCCGCTAGAACATAATCTGCTTTGGTGGTTGAGCGAGTCATGCCCTTAATGCGGAACTGGATTTCTGCACACAAAAACCAAGCAAACGCCTCTCCGCTGGCGAATGACGAAAGTTTGAATGGGGCGGCGGCAACTTCTGTGGAGTCCGCCATAGTAACAGTGAGGGGGGGAAGGCGGGAGGAGCGAGTCGACTTCCGGGGTCACCAATGTGATGGGCCAAGAGTAGGTTGTGACTCAAAGGCGAGAGGAATGCAACTGAGTAACTTTATTATGGACACGTCGAGTATATATACACACTAGGTCCCGGTAAGAAGGTCACAAAATACAAACATGCTATTTCTTGTCCAACCGGCAACCGGTTCTGTTAACAGTTAACAATGAAGTAGGCAGACAGGTTAAAACAAGTTGCTCTCAGTGCGAGGGGAGAGTAAAGATACTAAGGATAATATATGCAAAAAAGAAAAATGTCGTAACTATTCATGATCGTGTGACACATGGGTGGTACAATATATACAGATTGTCCCAAATATGGAATACACTCTTTGACTTTGAAGAGCTAATAAATGTTTTTTTTCTATTTCAGATTTGATTTTGGATTAAGAATGACGGATACTGGGCTTGCTTTTAAGCAAAAGAAAATTGTTCTGAAAACATTCTGGAAGTGTGAAAATAAAGCTGAAGTGCAAAGACGATTTACGAGTGAGTTCCACAGAGATGACCCAACACGCGTCACCATTTCACGAATTGTAGATAACTGTGAGAATCATGGGACCATCCAGTGCATGTGAAAAGGACATTCAGGACGAAAAAGGACATCGACAAGCCCAACAAAAGAGCAAGATGTTATTGCTAATGTTCAGAATTCCCCATGAAAATTTGTTCGTCAACTGTCACATGAAACATGTATCCCAAAGTCGAGCGTCCATCGCATTTTGAAGTGTGGGCAATGGAAACGTTTT
>NC_090733.1:91405221-91425221 GCF_036898095.1 Palaemon carinicauda | reverse complement strand
GAGTATTTAGAATTAGAGTTTAATGAAAGATTGAAAAAAGCAAATCAGACAATGGCTAGGTTAAGTAAAATTTTGGAAATCAGATCCCCTGAAATTACATTTAAAAATCCCAATATATATCAGTTTAGTGAGATCAGTGTTACTCTATGGACATGCTTCACTGTATGACTATAAAACAATCTCAAATGGATTTAGTAGACTTGAGAACAAAGCCTCAGAAGGATATTGGGATTTAAATGGAGGGACACGATTATTAATGGAACTATAAGAGAGATTACTTGAGTGCCATATGTGGATGAGATCATGATGAGGGGTAGATGGAGATGGTTTAAGCATGCTCTTCGCACCACACTCCCCAATAGAGATTAGTTCAGCAAAAGTTCAGCTGGGCTACATAAGGTACTAGAAGAGTTGGAAGACCCAGGCCTACATGGCTGAGGAATATGAAGTATGAAGTAGGAGTCGATGAATTAAAAGCTCAAGATACAGACAACTAGCGAGATCTAACCGAGCCCTTTGCGAATGAGATGATATATATATATATATATATATATATATATATATATATATATATATATATATATATATATATATTATGACTAGCAAATTACGTAAATTCCCGAGCTCCAAATCTCACCTGCTTTATATTACATAATTAGGTACACAATACAAAACCTCCAAGCTCTGAGAAAAATATGTAACTCCTAGACAATAATATATATGAACACTGAAAATCTAAAGGTCTCTACTTTACATTCAAAACAAAACTGAGTGATTACTTTACTTTTAACGGGAACTATTCTTAAATCAATGCCTTACTTCGGTTTTTAGTCAGGGGATACGAGCAAAACTCTTAAATAATTATTGGTGATCGAATAATACACACTTACAACAATAAATATATTCTATAAAATTCAAAATTCAGCAGTAATACCAAAAATAAATCACTCTAAATTTAAATCTGAATCAGACCTTAGTTTAAGACGAAAAAAAAAAAACACTTCAAAAATTTTCTTACAATAACTTTTTTAACTAGAAATTAACTTATGAAAATATTTAATTCTGACAATTAATGAAAAAAGTTGACACTTTAACACTACACAAAATAAATCAAATTTACACTTATAAATGCTTAGCTGTTACTCTTATGTCCTTAAGCTCACACAAGGTTACCGAACGATTAAGCAAAAATAAATACACTTCATAGTTTAACATAATCTCTCAGGGTCGGTCACAAAAACTAATTAATTTCTATAATATACCTGTACTCACATATACATGGCCCTTCTTATAACTTAAACCATGGGAATTCCAATATTTGAATAAACACTATTCACACTCGAGAGAAAACCCTATGAACATTGGAGAGGAAACACCATGCACGTTAGAGAGGAGATATGTAGTGGCAGGATAGATGCTGGTAAGAGGACTGTTGGACGATGGCTTTTTCTGAAGGTCAAGCTTGATCTCTCGTACCTATGCAGTGCTAAGTCCTATATATATCATCACAATTCACTCTGGAAACTTCTGGTAAAGTATTCGCTTAGCTTTGGGGCAAGGCTCTTGCAGAGGTAAGGTTACCAACTTAGGATTTTTGAAGTAAGGTTTCTATTGTGGCTCGACGAGGCAAAGTTCTCAGCCAACTCCACCCACCTCCTCTTGTAAAATTGAAAAAAAAAAATAAACTTTAGTCTAGAATCATCGTGCACCTCCAACCAAGTGTAAACATGACAAAGTCCCTAGCGTTTGTCATACAGCATACCTTCTAACAAGTTACATAGGACTTCATAACAAAACTACATGAAATGAAAATTTAATTCTTTAAAATAACGTAAATTTACACATACGGAACTGGATGAAAATACTACTAAATGAATGACGAAAGTCTTATTTAATTTTTATACATTTACTTTATCCTACATGAGTGGAACTCACCTTATGAGGGGGCTATACATCTCTTAAATACACAAATGAAATATGTAAATAAAATTTTCTATCCTCATGAAGACCACCTCCATAAGAATATATATATATATATATATATATATATATATATATATATATATATATATATATATATATATATATATATATATATATATGAGGGATTTATGTTTTTAAAAATACAGCAGTTAGGAATGAAATCTCAATGGCTAATTTTCACTCTTAGCTTAGACGACGATAGCACCTTAATGCAAACAAGTAAATACAAATGTTGTTTACAAATATCTAAATTACACCCTAGAATTATTCATCTATATTAAAGATCATATCTCAGCTGTACATCTCATTTTATGTGAAAAACCATCATTGAAAAAGGTTAACCTTGATAAGGGAAGAGATTCCGAAAAAAAAGCTGCTGGGATATACTCGACGAGGGTGTCAAATCCATTCTTTGATGGGGATCGCCAGAACCATTGTATTCCCAGGTTCCTTTCAAGCGTTTGTAACTAGAGAAAGGCAGAGGCTGGATAAGATCTCAGATCCTTTTATCTCCTCTTTCCGAGGAGAGACGTAAAGCTTGTGATCCGGTATCTCGAAGCACATAAAATGGTTCTATCCATCTTGAATAACTTCCCTCGGTCGAGTTTACCGACGAAAATGTATAGTACAGGGAAGTTATAAATCGTTCATTGGCTAGAGAGAGAGAGAGAGAGAGAGAGAGAGAGAGAGAGAGAGAGAGAGAGAGAGAGAGAGAGAGAGAGAGAGAGAGAGGGATAATCAATAGCAATACCCAGGAAAGTATAATTGTGTGATATTAAAGAAAATAACTTTATATTAGAGGGAAATTATAAATCATTCATTGGCTCATGTAAACCATGCTGAGAGAGAGAGAGAGAGAGAGAGAGAGAGAGAGAGAGAGAGAGAGAGAGAGAGAGAGAGAGAGAGGATAATCAATACCATTACCCAGGAAAGTATAATTATATGATCTTAAAGAAAATAACTTTATATTAGATGGAAGATAGAATTCATTCATTGGCTCATGTAAACCATGCTGAGAGAGAGAGAGAGAGAGAGAGAGAGAGAGAGAGAGAGAGAGAGAGAGAGAGAGAGAGAGAGAGAGAGAGGAAAATCAACACTTCATGTTTATACCTCTTTTCGAATCAATTTCACTTTTCTCTGCAAATAGTGAGCGTCCTGTTTCATCAAATCCTTTTCTCAATCTAGCTTGTGTTTTCTGTCTCTCTTACCTCTAAATTGCCATTCTTGCCATTGAAGTATTTTATTAATTCTCTTCGTATTTGTAAACATTTTAAAAGTAATGTATATTTTTTTTAATCAACGCATTCACACATTTTTAGCTTTCAACACTTGGTGAACCTAATTCAAATATATCCAAAATTTTTCTCTCATTATTGATCGACACCTAATGAATATTTCAATAACGTAAAACGAAATTAATATTATTTTCATTTACTAGTTATTTGTTCGTATTTATCAGGGTTTTATTTTCTTGTCATTGTTAATACTCGAGCATAATTGGTAAATATTACTAATTTTCAAACAGGAGAAAGGTTAAAAGCACCCACTCTATGAACACCGGGTGGCGAATTTTTTTTTCCCAAACAGGATTACAGATTGGGGCGGGGCTTCGAGCGTAGAAAACAGATGTGAAGGGTAACTCCTTCATTACGGCTTCGTTAAGATTTCATGGGTAACTAGCTCATTAATGTTATGATCAGTAACTGCATTCATAAAGAACTGAAATGTTTATAGACAGCTTAATAATAGTGATAATAATATTTTCTATTTTGTCTGGTTTCACAAAAAAGAGCGTAGTACAGTATAGTATGTTTATCCGTTTGATATCATTGAAGAGAAGTAGGTATAGGCAATACAAATATTAATCGAATTGAAAACTTCGCAAGGTAATAAGAGTAAGATAATCTCAAAAGAATAGGTAAATTAATATTGGCATTACATTGCAGCAATAATCATCTTTTTTAAGGAAGGATAAATGAAAAATGGGTATTATTGTGCTGTATTACATAGCAATGTATCCTAGGAAAAAACGACTTTTTTCTATCGACAAAATTCTGCTCTCTTCGAAGATGACACTCATTCCCGTCGCAAATGAATAATTTCAGATATATATATATATATATATATATATATATATATATATATATATATATATATGTATATATATATATATATATATATATATATATATATATATACTGTACATACATATGTATATATATATATATACATATATATATATATATATATATATATATATACATATATATATAATTATATGTGTATATATATATATATATATATATATATATATATATATATATATATATATATATATATATTTATATATACATATGTATGTATATATATATATATATATATATATATATATATATATATATATATATATATATATTTATATATAAATATATATGCATATATATATATATAAATATATGTATATATATATATATATATATATATATATATATATATATATATATAAATATATGTATATATATATATATATATATATATATATATATGTATATATATATATATATATATATATATATATATATATATATATATATATATATATATATATATATGATCCTTTCAAAAGAGTGACATAAGGAAAGATTGACAAAAATAGTCATTAAAGGAGTGACATATTAGAGGAGATTCATGGGATGATATGATTTTGCTCTAACAACGATTGCTTACCGTCTGTCGGATAAGGAGACTTACATATATTGGCGTGCTACTGTTATAAGCACACATTGAGTATGTGTTGTTTCAGACGTATGTAAATGGATAACTGAATACATCTTAATAGCTTTTAAGTATTTATTCTATAAAAACAACAGAGTTAAACATCTCCATCACTGGAGGAAGCTGGGTGGGTCAGATGACCAATTCTGGTGAAGTATAGATATGAACTGACTAACTTATCGATATCACAGATATCGTATGCTCAGTTTATATTAGTCACGTCCCAAACTCGGAAGACACCTGCATCCGGTGACGTCACAAACTTTCACACGCTTGAGACAATGTGTTGACGTTAAGAAGAATGTCACATTGCCGAGGTTTGCATTGTATGTCCTGTTTATGATTTGAATGACTACAGCAAGTCCCACGGTTAGCTCCTTCAACCAACATGACATATTACGTCATTTGTTTTAAACATGTAATATTAACTATTCTAACTATTACATTAGCTCGGCCAGCTATCTCAATTTTTTTTACAAAAATTTAACAACAAGCCAAAACATGGTTACTAGGTGTGACTGGACATACGAATTATTCTTTGTTTAACTTTAGCCATAATCAACCGAGGACGAATGTCCAAATAGGCACATTAAAAAATAATAACAATAATGCATATAAAAAAGATATTACCAAAGCAAAAAGAAAAATGCATGATAAAACAAAGATCATATATATGGTACATTGCTAGCAAATGATTATATGGTACCAAAAAAAAAACTTCTGACTTACATATGATTCGGTAACTTGATAAAGAATAATTGTTACCTTTGTCAGAAACATAATACTCAATTTTTAGTGAACAAACACGAATTCCTGGTACGTACACGTACCACGGTTTCGTACATATATATATATTTATATATAGGGCTGATATATTTTATTAGATGCCCATAGATTCTGTTATATATATTTTTTTTCTCTTTTCTTTTTTAACATTCCGGCTTATATATTTTTATTAGATGCCGAGAGAAAAAATGATTTTTATATTTATTTTTTTTTTTAAATGTTGTTTTAAACGTATTTTTAACAATGCAAATGTAGAAAATTTCTTTAATTACATATTACTAGCGTACTAACAGCTTTTCATACAAACTCTTCCCGACAAATTACTCCTTTAGCGAATGAGGTGGCCACTCAAACGGCTTTGAATTGAATCAAATAGGGAGTATTGTCGGGACTAGGCGAATCGTTCCTTTGTAGCTGCTTGCTGTGCCGTAACCTACGCCAAACAAGGATGTTCACGGCGATAAATATCACCACCGTGATACCCAATCCTGCTAGTAGTATGGGGTGAAGAATTTCCTTATAAGTCGGTGACAGGTGGTCCATTTCGGTTAGTTTCATCAACCGCTTGGCAACTTGTCTGTTGTACGGGAGAGGAAGTGCTGGCATTGTAGAGGTCCACGTGAAGTTCGCGAAGTAGGCTCGTTCTCTGATGATAGTCCGTAGACCAGTCACCATGGAATTCGGGGAAGTCCCGACACAACCATCTGCTGCGACGAAGATATGGGTGAAGGACGTGGATCCGTCAGGGCATGATACATTGAAGCCGTCCTTGTCGTATCGTATCCAAGAGCCATTGTTCAGTCTGCAATTGAACTCATTATTGTCAAAGGGATAAAGCTTATCCAGACATTTTCACTTGTATGGGAGAGAGCACCGTCTAGCACTATACCTAACTCGCATGAATCCATTAAGTTTTTATGGAATTCAAATGAGTCAGCTGTACATATTTTTCTATCCATTGCGTCTGAACAGTGAGTTAATTGATTTAAGTCTTTAATGACCGTATATGTTTCCTTGTCTGGGGAAATCAATACGTGTCCTGTCAAACTGGATATTACTGGATTTGAGTGATTCGTCATGAAAGTCGGAAATGGTGATATCCTGTAAGATTGCCAGGCATCAGAAGAATCAAAGGGAATTGTAATCATAATCTTGTTATTATCTACGTTTACTGTAATTAGGCTGTAATAAAATTCTAACCTATGTTCGTCTAACAAAGGAACATAGCCTAGTTTATCCCTTCCGTTCTCCAGAATTAACTTTAAGTAACTTATAGTCAACAAATGGGGCGACAATACACCTTTAGTTGCTAACGTGATAGCTTCTACATAATCCTTGGATTTCTCAATGAAATGTGTAATTCTGTTATGTATGTGATCTATCTTTGAATCATAATACGTTAATGTTGCCAACAAATCCTGTACTTCCATAATTTGAACGATATTATTTGAATGTTCATTTAATAAATCCATAATTTTATTGATTGAAGCTAACTGATTCCTTAGTTCTGACATAATCAATTCATCTTTATGAGTCAAGAACTCAATTTTCTTATTTTGATTACTAATTTTAAGACGATTGGAAATTCCTAAACCTAAACTTGCAACAGACCCAAAGATGCTTAATGCAGCATAAATAAACGGATTCCGTCTTTCTTTATGTTCGTGTCCTACAGTCCACATCAAAAGGTCATAAGCCAAAGATCCTGTCTCGCCAGTCTTATTTTTCTAGTCATCAGATAGCTTCTCTGCAACTTTTAATGTTGATCCAAGCAAACTCTCTGTAGTCAAATGAAAATGTCTTCTATGCAACTCATCCAATGATGCAGAAAACCTTGAAATGGCGGTTCTTAAGCTAGTGACATCATTCACTTGAAGAAAAATTGCTTGCATATGCACTTCGACAATTATGTTGGTTGACGTAATAAAAATGTCTTCTTGTCTTTCAACTATATTGCCATATTTAAAATATATATTTTTAGTCTTAGAGCTCATCCCATACGAGAAAAATGTCTGAGCGAACAATATCACTCCCAACAACAAAAAACTCATCTTGGAAACATGTAACGAGAAAAAATATATGTAATTACTCCTGTATTAAAAAGAAAACTTTTAATCACAAAAAATAAAATAAAATTTTCCTTCACTTCTTTTCCTCTCTTTTCTTTTTAATTTCTTATGTGAGCCAATGGTACTATTCTCTCATCCGTGGGTTGGGATACGTTTTGAACTCTAAACCTATTGGCCGTTAATGTTTCCAAAATGTTAAATGGGCCTTCAAACTTAGGTGTTAGTTTATAATTGAGCCCTTTTCGGACATTGATTTGAATATATATGTTATCACCCACGGTATATGTTTTAGTTGGTTTCGCTATTTTATCATGATTCCTTTTCATTATGAATTGTGATTCTTCTAAATTCTTTCGAAGGATATCATATCGACTTATACTTGCATTTATACATTCTTTTAAAGGATTTAATATATTAGTTGTAGGCGTTAATACATGGAAAGGTGTTCTAACTGGGGTACCATACAATGCTTCATGCGGTGACATTTTAATTGATATATGATATAAATGATTCAGAGTACTTAGTGCTGCCGGTATTGCAATATCCCAGTTGGGGTCTGATCCCCCTAGTGTTACCCTCAATATATTTAATATCTTCCTATTTGCTCTTTCCACTAGCCCATTCGACTCTGGGTGATATATCATGGTATTTATTTTCTTTATGTTGAGGAATTCACACAATGAGGTAAGAAAGTGATTATTAAATTCACCACCCGAGTCTGAGATTATCATGTGTGGAATTCCATGTTTACAAATGTAACACTCGTAAAACTTCCTAGCGCATTCAATCGCAGTTTTAGTTTTAAGAGCTATTAGTTCTGTATATCAAGTTAAAGCATCTATAATTACTAAGAGGTGCTTATTTCCTCTGTCTGACTCGTAAAATCCTGTTAACAAATCTAAATGTATTCTTTCAAAGGGTTGATTGGGCACAGGATAAGCTCCTAGGCTGACAGGTGTTTTCGTATGCCCTTTGTTTTCCTGACATGTGCGACAATTAGCTATGTGTCTTTTTATATCTGTAAGCATTGTATGCCAATAAAACAATGATTTGGCTTTCTGTGACATTAATGAGAACCCAGGGTGTCCATGTAATGGATTTGAATGCAACCAATTCAGGACAGTGGAAATAAGTGAGATTGGTACTACTACCTGGTCGTTAGTTACATGTGGTGTATTGCGGGTTTTCCTTGTCACAGTCCTACACAGAATATTACCTTTGATTATATAATTCTGCTGCTTATACTTTATATATTCCTTTTCTTTATGATTGCCTTTCAAAGCATTTATAATTGTTTCTATTTTCTGATCTTTTCTTTGCTCAGTCTGTAACAATTCAGCACTCCAGCCTAAATCTTCTTGTTCAGATATCGTTTTAACAATAGGCATGGATGTTGATATATCTATTAATTCAGCTAAAGGCTCCGTACAAGATGACACGGGGTTGTGTGATAATGCATCCGCAATGATATTTGCTTTCCCAGGTAAATACCCGATTCTTGCGCCAAAATCTTGAATGATCAAATGCCACCGAGTTCGTTTAGGGCTGTGATTGAAGCCTTTAAAGAACTCTGTTAGTGGTTTATGGTCAGTAAGAACCTTAACGGGATAACCGTAAATTATGAACTTAAAATGCACTAGCGAATTAACAATAGCTAACCCTTCCTTGTCTATTACTGCATACTTACTTTTGGAAGTTCTCAATTTTCGAGAATAGAAAGCTATCGGGAAAAATTGTTTATCATATTGCTGAAGCAATACCCCTCCTACTCCTAAGTCTGAGGCGTCTGTTGCAATGAAGAATTCCTTACCGAAGTCAGGAAATTTTAAGATAGGAGAACTACACAGTTCATCTTTCAAAGTATTAAACACCTGTTGATGTTGCTCAGACCATATGAAATCTACGCCCTTCTTCGTAAGATCAGTTAAAGGAGCGGCTATTATGGAATAGTTGCATATAAAACGCCTGTAATATCCACTACAACCCAGAAATTGCTGTATTCCCTTGACATTAGTAGGTATGGGAAAATTACGTATAGCCGACACCTTATCATGGACTACTTTAAGACCTTGGCTTGACACCATGAAACCCAAATATATTAATTCTGTTTTGAAAAATTCACACTTACTAATCTTTACCCTTAAGTTATGTTGTCTTAATCTCTGTAGTACTAGTTCTAACTTACGTAGATGTTCTTCTAAGGTGTTGGAAAAGATTACAAGATCATCCATATAGGCATGCAATATATCCCCTAACAAGTCTCCAAACACTATGTTAATCATTCTTGTAAATGTTATAGGAGTACAACGTAAACCAAAAGGCATCCGTAAAAATTCATAATGTCCCCTGGCTGTGCTGAGGGCTGTGTATGGGATACTATCTTCTTCTAATGATATCTGGTGAAAGCCTTTAAGTAAGTCCAAACTGGTAAAATATTTATTCTGACCTAACAAAGACAAAATATCGTCAGTACATGGCACTGGGAATCGATCAGGGATCGTTTCCTCGTTTAGACGACGAAAGTCGACGCAGATACGCCATGTTCGATCTTTTTTTGGTACAACTATTAAAGGAAAATTATAAGGGCTGTTTGATTTCCTAATGACTCCTTCCTCTAACATTTTACCTACTTCATCATTTATTTCATTCTGGAATTTCATAGGGAGTCTGCACGAGGGTACATATATAATTTTCTGCTTGTCCTTTAACCTTATTTGATGCTCGATCACATCTGTTTTTCCTAAGGATCCATCCGTAGTGGAAAAGACATCTTGATATTTAGTTAAAAGTTCAAAAATTTTCTGCTGAATTTCTTCGTCTTGAATGTCCTTACTGATTTTATTTTTAATAGATCGCAAAAGGGATTCATCCGCAACTGATTGAGAGTGATTGATTTCAGCAACGGTAAGAATACGATGTTTATAAACTTCTACATCCAAGATATGTTGATTTTTTTGAATTACTAAAGTGTTATTTAAATGATTACAGACTTCGATATTACATTGCTGATGTGAGCCTACTGTATAAATAGCTTGTGTGACAGACAATCCATTAGTTTTCAAAGTATCGGAAAGGATTAATATTTCAGATCCCGGTAGTGTTTTCTTTATTTGCACTATTAAATTCGAAGGTATGTTTGGTTCGATAGATTGCGTGCAAGATGATATTAAGGGTGAACGAGAATTCTGCTGGGGCGCGTATATTATTTCTTTATTAGTGAGACAAGTTATTGGTTCTTCAACGTACGTTACGGTTACATTTGTCGTCTCCTTTTTATCCAAAACTGATTTTAAGGTATTAGAAGACTTATAAAATTTCCCTTTGATATACACGCCGTGCTTGGCAGGAGCTAAGATAATGTTTTGATTTCCCATAGATGGGTATCCTATAATTACAGCTGGATACATATTAATGTTTTTTACAACAACAAATGTATCGGCAAACGTGCGTTTACCGACTCTGAACTGAATATGAGTTATGCCTATGACGTTTAATTCATTATTTCCTATACCTGAAAGTCTAATCCCTGATTTTTCAATCGGAAAGTTCGAAAACAACAAATGATGTGTCTTCAAATCCATGATATTACGTGGACTACCAGAGTCAAAAAATAACGTAAAGGATTTGTGTTCTAAATTTACAGCATATAAGGTTGGCCGTAACTCATTTTGGCTTATTATTGTATGAATTCGTTGCAAATCTACGGGAGCATGCACTGTTTTACTTAATTCGGCCGTGTGTTTCATAGGAAAATTTATTGTCTCACAATTATCTGATAAAACATTAAATTGATTATTCAATACTATTGATGTTGACAT
The DNA here is from genome assembly GCF_036898095.1 of Palaemon carinicauda. Lineage (NCBI taxonomy): Eukaryota > Metazoa > Arthropoda > Malacostraca > Decapoda > Palaemonidae > Palaemon > Palaemon carinicauda. The sequence continues at coordinate 91,413,790 of NC_090733.1, read as the reverse complement.
GAATGACCTTGACCCAACATCACTCACTTCCCCTCTAGAGTTAACTATGTGGTATTTGCTTTGCTCTGCACATTCTGAAAATTAGTCTGACCTTGCGAGGTCTGGTTTGACGGCCCAGGCTCAGCGATATTTGAAGAAGTGTTTGTTTGTTTTGGACTCTGAACTGCATTGACATTTGGTTGTTTCTTCTTATTGTTAAAATGAGGATTTTTATTTTTATTTCCATATGGAACTGACTGTGGAATTGACTGTGTATTTCTAGGATATTGTTGTGTCTTACGCGAGTAACATTGACTATATGAATGTGTTGCAGTGTTGTGAATTGAGCAAAATTTTGTTCTGCAGTCTGCGCTTATGTGACCTTGACGTTTGCAGTTATAACACGTCAATCCCGCTACTGGACTGCTAACTGCATTCACTGTTTGTGGTTTTGTTTCATTCTTTGCAAAAACTTGAGTTAACACGGGATCGAGATCTGGACACTTGGACATGTGTTTCTTTATCTGTTTATAGACATCCAATTCCGTACTTGCAGGCGTTAACTTCTTATCAAAACACCGCACTAAAGCTTCAGGCAACATAAGTGTCATGCAAGTTAAATACATTAATCGTAAAAAATCTTTCACGGAGATGTTATCGTTAGTAACCCAAGTGGAATTACCTAAAATGTCCTGATATTCGTTAAGCCTATCAGCTATGAGAGCTGCTCTGTCAATAACATTAAGCTGATTCATAGTGGCTTGATTAAGTGTATTTCGTAACGTTAATACTACATCCAAGGCTTACTCACCCCCATAGATCGCGCGTAACCTAACTTTGAAATCATCCCAAGTAACTGCTTCTTGAAATGAAACACCTCTTAAATACGCACTCGCATCCCCCTTAGAAAAATCTATAAAACTTTTAGCTTCTTGTAGTTGTACAAAAGGGTCTACGATTTGTTTGGCATTTAAATGGGCATCAACGAATGAAATCCATGACTCCACATTTTGTGGCAAGAACCCGTTGACCCGACCTTGAAAAGGAAGGATTGCTGACCTGGCATTTACAAGCGTCACAATTGGAGGAGGATTAGTCTGGCCTACACCACTAGGTCCAGGGGAAGGGCTGACAGGAGGAGTCATGACTGCTGTATTTTTTTTTCTATATCTTTGACCCCTTGCAATTCTATCAAAATATCTATATGAGTACAGACGCCCACTGCGTAAACGCATATGTATAATAAAATTCCCCAAACAATGTTACTAATCCCAAAACATTTCCCGAGAACTTCTGAAAGAAAAAGGAATTAGCACAAAGAAAGAAAAATTCTAAATGAGAATTCGGAGTTTCCTCTAACAAAGATTAGCAATTCACTCACCCCAGTAATAATCGACTAACGACTCGTGATAACTACACTTCACTGCCCAAATTGGAATGAATTCAAAAAATCTGTACTTAGCTTATATATGGATCTGCGTGATGTCGACACGTCCTCTCTCTCTCTCTCTCTCTCTCTCTCTCTCTCTCTTGATGTTTTGTTAGCGATGTCTCGTTCGAGTTTCTTGTTGAATGCAGTTCTTCCTGGATATGTTTTGCAATTGTTGAACGCCAGTCCTTGGGTTTCTTGAGATGTTGATTGAAGATTCAGGTTGTATTCTAACATTTGTTGATGTTAGCTGTTTCGTTGGACTATAATACTTAGTCAAAATTGTAGATTCATGTAGATAATGTTGAGTTCTTGAAGATCTTTCTCAGGTTTTACAGCTTTTATTTTGAAGTCTTGAAGATCTTTCTCTGGTTTTACAGCTTTTATGTTGAAGTCTTGAAGATATTTCTCTGGATTTACAGCTATTATTTTGAAGTCTTGAAGATTTTTCTCTAATTCTTAGAGTTTAACCGCTGTCTTAGAGTTTAACCGCTGTCTTAGAGTTTAACCGCTGTCTTAGAGTTTAACCGCTGCCACCATTTATTGGCGTGCTACTGTTATAAGCACACATTGAGTATGTGTTGTTTCAGATGTATGTAAATGGATAACTGAATACATCTTAATAGCTTTTAAGTATTTATTCTATAAAAACAACAGAGTTAAACATCTCCATCACTGGAGGAAGCTGGGTGGGTCAGATGACCAATTCTGGTGAAGTATAGATATGAACTGACTAACTTATCGATATCACAGATATCGTATCCTCAGTTTATATTAGTCACGTCACAAACTCGGAAGACACCTGCATCCGGTGACGTCACAAACTTTCACACGCTTGAGACAATGTGTTGACGTTAAGAAGAATGTCACATTGCCGAGGTTTGCATTGTATGTCCTGTTTATGATTTGAATGACTACAGCAAGTCCCACGGTTAGCTCCTTCAACCAACATGACATATTACGTCATTTGTTTTAAACATGTAATATTAACTATTCTAACTATTACACATATATAAATATGGAATCGAAATATAGTCTAAAGATATTTAAACGTTTATTTTTGAAATGTAAAAGTAGATAAAAGTTATCGATTATCAAATTCGTTACTAATAAATACGCAAAAATACTTAAAACATCTACATGTATTTTTTAAATGTCATAGATAAAAAAAACTCACAATATTCAACAAGTTCATCGTCATTATGATGATTATTACAATAACCAAAATATAAGTTGAGAGAAATTCCTCGAATATAATCATTTATCGAAACAACTTCCTTTCTCGTTAAAACTGTTGCGAGCTTATTTTGTCGTTTTGATTTTACTCCCTCTTCCTTTTCCTCAGATAAGTAACTGAACACAAACCTTGTACCTCTTCGACTGTATGATGGTCTTTCTTTAATGAATTCTCGAATCCTCGAGTAAACTTCCATATGGTATCCTTCAACGACTGTCTCGAATCTACTATTCAAGTTTCTACATTATTTTTTGGTCTTGGCAGATTGTATTTGTGTAGGCGATAAGTTCTCCACACACTTGGATCAAATCTTGGGGATAGGATACACCTTACTTTCAACAGTTACGTTTAAGTAACGGCTACGCCTATCATTGTGTTTATTAGTACCATCAACTTATTTACCACTGAAACAGTTACATGTTAAGTTATGTCACTTTTTTAGTACACGTTCTTATATATGGCTATTTTTTTTTCTTCTCTCTCTCTCTCTCTCTCTCTCTCTCTCTCTCTCTCTCTCTCTCTCTCTCTCTCTCTCTCTCTCTCTCTCTATATATATATATATATATATATGTGTGTGTGTGTATGTGCGTACATGTAAATACAGTATATGCATGTATAAACACATACACGCATATACATACATATATATATATATATATATATATATATATATATATATATATATGCATGAATATACAGTATATATATATGTATAAACACACTCACATGCTATGCATATGTGTCATTAAGAGCCAATATTTGCCATTTAGTTCTTAAAACTGAATGTTACTAAAATAATTTAGATTTAAAAAATATGCTTGTGTTAGCAACAATGTTCTTAACAGTTTCAGTCGATTCGTGCATCAATATTGTCAGCATCAAGAGATGTTTGTAGAATATTCGTATTGATAGACATATGATCAAGGGAGATGGTGTATAAATAAATAATGATTTTCTTTGGAAGTATGTGTCCGTAGCTGTTTCTTCTTGCCTTATGTTATTTTGTGATAGATTCCCAGGGGAACACTTGTCTATGACATTTCATAACCAAGAGGATTAATCTAGATTAAAACATCTATTTTTTAGCCAAATAGATGTACATGCTACATTGCAAAATTTATGTACACATACTCAACATACTACAGCATAAAATTGCATAATTCACTCGAAATAAAAATAAGGCAATAAATTATACACATCCAACTACCGCTTGAAAGATTTATATTGTTCATTATTTCGTTGTTAGCAACACACTGACTTAAAGAGTGAGGAGCATTTCTTGGTCTCTTCTTTGGGATCATTTGACTACTGTCTGCTACTATCTTAAACGCTTTTCAAATTTCCTGTCGCAAGTATCTTTGACCTTATGACCTGTGTGAAGGCATCTCCTGACCTCAAGTATAGATATGCGACGACTAACTGCAGCAGCAGGCTAAACCTTGCATGCTGTTCCCTTTTTCCAACATTATTATTATTATTATTATCATTATTAGAATTATTATTATTATCATTATTATTATTATTATTATTATTATTATTATTAGTATTAGTTATTAACTATTAATTAATTATTATTAATCCTTAATTATTAATTATTATTATTGTTATTATTATTACTATTATTAATTATTATTATAATTAATATTGAATTTATTATTATTACTAATCATTATTAATTATTCATTATTAATTATTCATTATTAATCAATAATCATTAATCATTAATCATCAATCATTAATCATTAATTATTAATTATTAATTATTATTAATATTATTAATAATTATTAATTATTATTACTATTATTATTATCATTAATTATTATTAATTATTATTATTATTATTATTATTATTATTAAATATTATTATTATCATTATTATTATTATTATTATTATTATTATTATTATTATTATTATTAGCTAAGCTAGATTCCTAGCTGGAAAAGCACGATGCTAAAAAGCAATGGCTCTAATAAGGATAAATAACCAATTGAGGAAAGGTAATAGATTAACAACAAGACAAGTAATGAACAATTGAAAATAAAATATTTTTAGGACTGTATCAACATTGAAATAATTCTTCCACATATAAACTATAGAATAGTGTGCACGAATGTACCCGCAAGCAAGAGAACTCTACCCCAAGACAGTCGAAGACCATGTTACAGAGGTTATGGCACTATCCCAAGACTAGAAAAAATTGGTTTCATTTTGCTGTGCCCTTCTCCTAGAAGAGCTGCTTACAATAGCTAAAGAATCTATTCTACCCTTACCAAGAGGAAAGTACCCACTGAACAATCACATTGCAGTAGTTAAACCCTTGAACGAAGAATTGTTTGGTAATCTCAGTGTTAAAAAGTGTATAAGGAAAGATGAGAATGTGGAAAGAATAGACCAGACTATTCGTTGAATGTGTAGGCAAAGGAAAAATTAACCGTAACTAGACATAGGGATCCAATGTATTACTGTCTAGCCAGTCAAAGGACCCAATAACACCAGCGGTAGAGTAAGAAATCAACACAAAATTGTCAGACTTTCAAAACCCTTATTCTTCGTCATGCTTAAACAGATGCAACCATGAAGTGATGATGATGATTTTTGAAAAAAAGGATTCAGGATACTTGCACGAATCGAACCATGAAACTGTCAAGAACATTGTTGTTGACACAAGGAAACTTTTGAAAATTGAGTTATTTCAGTAACATTTAGTTGTCATTAGCAGACCTTATATATATATATATATATATATATATATATATATATATATATATATATATATATATATATATATATATATATATATATATATATATATATTTATCATTATTACCATCATCATCATCATCATCAACATCATCATCATCATCATTATTATTATTATTATTATCATGTTTATCATATAGCTGTCTATAAACATTTCAGTTCTTTTTGAATGCAGATATTGAGCATAACTTTAATGAGCTAGTTACCCATCAAATCTTAACGCAGCCGTAATGAAGGAGTTACCCTTTACATCTGTTTTCTGCGCTCGAAGCCCCGCCCCAATCTGCAATCCTGTTTGGGAAAAACAATTTCGCCACCCGGTGGTTGCACAGAGATTGACGTCCTGTAAGAGCTTCATAATGAGCACTACCTTCCACCCCATGGAGTCGGCTACTTACCGCCTAGAAAACTGGAGAGTAGTAGAAGACTTCCCACCTCGTGATGGCTGTAGAAAGGATTGGGTTACTCCAAAGACTATATACTGAAGGAAGATAGGAAGGCTCAAAATAGAATGTTAATACACTAGCTGGCAACTCCAAACTCCAAAGTGAGCACAAAAGTCTGACAGCTCAGAATTTAGATGGCGTTGTAGGTATATCGTTTGTCGTCTGTTTGTTTATATTCAATATTTGACAGTCAAACACATGAAATCATGGCGCCAACAGTGAATTAGTCACACAGTGTGTTTTTTGCAATAAACGAAAAGAAACCGATCCTCATTAGGTGTTTCACAGGTTCCCTAAGGACAAAGAATGGTGAGTACTAACAGTATAATACATGAAATATGTGCCACTAATGAGTAAGCCCCATTGATATTGGATATGAGGTTAAGGCAAGGCATCCGCAGTACATTTTTTCGTTTAAAACTTTTTTTTTTTTTTGTTGGCCATAAAGCTATTAAAATGATATACTGTATTTCTCAGGAGCTGACATATTTGCCGTTAGGATTATGTTTGGTGGCATGTAACATATCTAACTTTGATTTAACTTATAAGTGCATGAATATTTCCGCATGTTTGCACACTCAAGTAGCATTACAGAAGTACACTGCTTCAACATGTTATTTTGTGTGAGTGTTCCTTGTATTCTAATTTTTTTTTTTATATTTCCTAAATTAAGACGAACATTTTACAGTATTTGTATACTGTATTTGTATTTTAATGAACATTGAATGTGTTTTTGCTGTCTGTACTTTCTATGTTTGCATACTTGCTTTGTCTTATGTTTGCATTATGGATTTAATTTTTGAAGAAAACCTTTTTTTTAAGTATTATATTTTCTCATATTCACAATTATGTTAGAGTTTATTTGCATGTAATTCATAATGTAATTTAGGTTTGTTTATATGTTATTTTTTTACAGTTTTATATGTGCAATATTGTTTACTGAGTTATTTTTTTCTTATTTGTGTATAGTTTATAAAAGTTCATTTGCATGTGATCTATCTTGCACTTCTGGGGGGCTTGCTACCTCATTTCTATTTCCAACCACCTTTTGATTATTTTTATGGGTGATACAATTTAGTGAGTTATTTTGTTCCTTTTATTTGTATATTTATACATTTATTATTTTATATTACTAAAGAGTATATATGAGTGCATTATACCTTTCCGTTTCAATAAATAGAAAATTACAATTGTGTTTTGTATACACTTAATATCTCCATCCCACAGTGGCCTACAAACTGTGATTAAATGTATGCCTACACAAATGAACTTGTGGCTAAGTTAAACATATCAGATATACAGTATGTTTTAATTTATTCGAGCGTGATATTTTATAGAACATTTAAAAATGATTTTTATATACAATACATAAATTTGCACGAAAATTAACTGAATTATAAGAGATATAGCTATTAAGTTTCTGATATAATAGAATGAAAAACTTAAGGATAAGCATTCGTAATCTATATATGTGCCTATTTGTAAACTTGCAATTTAGTTATCTAAAATCTAAGAATGTCATAAATATAAGAATACAATATACTTCGTAGTAATGCAAATTATGAACAAATATAAGGCAAATTTACAATCAAATGTCATCATATATTCCCGTAAGCATTAACGCTCTGAATGTTTGACTGCTCGCTCAATAGATGGAGCCATTCGTTTCGTATGGGCGTATCTGGCATCTTTTATTCGCACACTCATTTGAGTGGTATTAGGCTCAGCCTTCTTATCTTCCTTCAGTATATAGTCTTTGGGTTACTCTTAATGGAACATGGGATACAGTTGTAAGGACTGGAGACAATCTTCATAACTGGGGTCTCGCCCTCTCTGCTTAGTGTCCATGTGGGCATCCCATCCAGACAATGGACCACATACTTCGTGGGTGTGAACAGGGACCAATCGGTACAGATTTAGACCTTTACGATGTAATCACGCAGCTATGCTGTGTATACATCGTTGGCGCTATAAGATATGATGATGATGACTTATTTTCTTGAAATATTCTCTCTCTCTCTCTCTCTCTCTCTCTCTCTCTCTCTCTCTCTCTCTCTCTCTCTCTCTCTCTCTCTTTTATTAACAGTATTTGTCAGGGGTGATCGGAGAATCACTAGCTTTATTTTTAAGTGTTAGAAAAGATTATAAAAATATTTATATATACGAAAAAAGTTCATGAGCAAAAGTTATCACATCAACTCCTAGATCGGCAATATGATGTACGCAACTTCAACAAATCAGATGTAAGGAAAAACTTTCACGTGCATGTAGTTTGTAACACATGTCTTCTTCCTGGTAAATGTGTGAGAGATATGGAGGAAACATATGATGCTGCCCAGAAAGTATGAAGATGCTCTTACTGAAATATACATGAGGCGTGCCAGGTATATCTTGTCAATTTTTTTTTTTTTTTTTTTTTTTTTTTTTGAAGGGACTTCTCACCAAATGGCAGAGAAAAGCAGTGTAAATTTATTTGCTAATTTAAGTACGTCTGAATATCTAATACATTTCATGAGTTATACTAATTAGATCTTCTGTCAAATATAAAGGGATTAAAATAAAAATATTAACTGGGTTAGATAAAGGCGCAGTAAGATGGGCGGTGGTTGCCGACCTATGACCTCAACTTCACGATCCCTGGGCAGTGTGCGAAGCAGTTTGAATATCTGCTGACCTAAGCAAACGTGCACTGGATCTGTTTCCTTGTCAACAGTTA
>NC_090733.1:91387721-91400221 GCF_036898095.1 Palaemon carinicauda | reverse complement strand
CTTCCTTGCTTTGGTTCAGTGGGGGCTGACAAGTATTGCTGGCCTCCCTCCTTGGATCTCCCTTAAGCTAAGATGAGTTTTCTTGGCTGCGGGTGATTCTTTACTAAAGCAAGGTTGGTAGGACCCTCTTTTGTCCCTTCCCCCTCTATCTCCGTAATGGCCTAGCCATTACAGTACTGTACGTCATTCTACATCTGGACCTAGGATAGGTTAGGATGTGGAATCGACTCAGTCCCTTGCCGGCCGGCAGAGTCTGCCGGCCGGCAAGGGTCTTCTGCTTTGAGTGCGGCCCGGACCTCCCTTGGTCCCTCATCCATGTCTGCCTGTAGAGCCAGACGGCATTGGTCAGGAAGCATGAATTAGATTTTCCCCTTCCTTATATGCACTCTTTCGGATTGCCGGGCTTGGAGGTAGTTTACGCTCTTATCCCAGCATCCATTCTGTTTTCTTCTAGTGCTGTACCCGACCCGGCTGCCGGCCTATGAGGCCGGCAGCCGGGCAGTCGTAGTCCTCTGGTTCTTTTGCTGCTGGCCGGCATCGGTTGTTTACCTTTGCCGGCCGGCTATTGTCAGCCCTTGTCTGCCGGTCGCTATGAGCAGTGGCCGGCAGCCGGGTACTACCTTGTGTAGTTGCCGGCCGGCAGTCATTGCCGGCCGGCAGTCATTGCCGGCCGACATTGGCTGTTGCCGGCCGGCACATGCATTTGAACCAGCGTTCTGCCGCCTTATAGCTGTTAAGTAGTATACTTTAAAGCTAGTTAGGGTGTGTGCTGCATTGAGTAAGAAGCTCCCTTCCTTTGTGTCCCCTCCTGCTAGAGCCTTCCCCTTTTTACAGAAAGGGTTTGCGGATGTACTAAAAGCAGTCGAGGCCGGCAAGCCTTGCCCCTCCCTGGAGGAGTGTAAACCCTTGTCGCTGGCCCTGCCTAGGGACCACAAAGACTGGAAGGACGTCCATCTTACCTTCTCAGTCGGGAAGTTGGAGGCTGATATTGCCGGACGTCAGTTCGGCGAGGACCTCCCTAAGCTGTCTGACTTTCTTTTGCGGAGAGAGCTCGAGACAAAAGAAAGACTGGCTGCCTCAATGTCTCTTCAGACTACTCTTGAGACGATGGCAAGTGACCCCAATGTCCATGAAATGTTCATGGTAGTGGCCAAGACTCACCTGGCCACAGTGACGAAGGATCTTTATAGCTTCGTCAGGGCGAGGAGAGCTTGTAGGGAGTTCGTGTTCACCTCGGCTACGGTGAGGCACGAGCCAAGGAAACTAATCTCCTCCAACATTTGGGGCAAAGACCTTTTCCCTAGCGAATTGGTCAAAGAAGTTGTTGATAAGGCCGCCACAAAGAATAGAAACCTTCTCCAGAAGTGGGGCCTGGCTATCAAAAGAAAGTCTTCCCCGGATGAGGGTCCTCAACCAAAGAGGAAGACTATGAGGACTAGGCTACCGTCTCGGCCAGCCAAGCCACTTATACAGCAACAGCAACTGCAATTGCCATTGCCTTCAGTGCCCAAGATGGTGGCACAAACCCCGACCACATTCCAGTGGGTACCCCAGGCCGTGTCGACACAGTCCACGGCATTCAACCCAACGTTCGAAGGGCAGTCAACTTCCTTTCGAGCAAAGCCTAGAGGAGCAGCCAGAGGCTCGTCTAGGCGCCCCTCAAGGGGAAGGGGATTCAGGGGTGGTCGCGGTCAGGGAGGCAAGACCTCTGGACGGCAGTCCAAGTGAGATGATACCGGTAGGAGGGAGACTTCAGAATTTTCGGGATCGGTGGACCTTCGATCCCTGGGCCCACAGCCTACTCAAGAATGGACTGGGCTGGAGCTGGTACAGCACTCCACCCCCGTGCCCTCGGTTTTTCCAACACTCAACCCCCGTTCTGGAGGAGTACATCCAAGAACTGTTGGAGAAAAAAGTGATCCGAAAGGTGAAGTCCTTCAAATTCCAAGGGAGGCTGTTTTGTGTTCCCAAGAAAGACTCGGAAAAACTCAGAGTCATTCTGGACTTGGCGCCACTCAACAAGTTCATAGTGAATTGCAAGTTCAAGATGCTAACACTGCAACACATAAGGACCTTACTGCCCAAGAGGGCATATTCCATCTCCATAGACTTGTCAGACGCCTATTGGCACGTCCCAATCAACCGTCGACTCTCCCCCTACCTAGGGTTCAAGCTACAACGAAGACTATACGCCTTCAGAGCCATGCCATTCGGGCTAAATATAGCCCCAAGGATCTTCACGAAGCTTGCAAGCGTAGCTCTCAAACAATTACGCCTTAAGGGAATTCAGGTAGTAGCCTACCTGGACGACTGGCTGGAGTGGGCAGCATCCGAGACAGAATGCTTGCAAGCTTCCAGTCAAGTGATCCAGTTCCTAGAGTATCTAGGCTTCAAGATCAACAGAAAAAAGTCTCGACTTTCTCCATCTCAAAAGTTCCAGTGGCTGGGAATCCACTGGGACCTAATGTCACACCGTTTCTCCATTCCGGCGAAGAAAAGGAAGGAGATAGTGGGTTCTGTCAAGAGACTTCTAGATTCCGAAAGGATATCAAGACGCGAACAGGAGAGGGTACTGGGTTCTCTCCAGTTTGCTTCGGTGACAGACCCGGTGCTAAGAGCACAGCTAAAGGATGCAACCGGAGTTTGGAGAAGTTATGCATCAAAGCGCGAAGAGATCTGAGAAGACCAGTTCCGCTTCGGCTACGTACTCTTCTCAGGCCTTGGTCCCAAGCCAGACATCTAAAGAAGTCGGTTCTTCTTCAGCCACCTCCCCCGTCGGTGACGATTCACTCAGACGCCTCGAAGGAGGGATGGGGAGGTCACTCTCATCGGAAAAATGTCCAAGGGACTTGGCTCAAGCTATTCAAGACCTTTCACATAAACCTTCTAGAAGCTATGGCAGTGCTCCTTACCTTAAAGAAAGTCTCCCCGCGTCACTCGATCCACATAAGGTTGGTGATGGACAGCGAGGTAGTTGTGAGATGCTTGAATCGACAAGGATCGAGGTCACCACCTCTCAACCAGGTGATGTTGGCCATCTTCCGATTGGCGGAAAAGAAGAAGTGGTACCTGTCGGCAGTTCACCTTCAAGGAGTCCGCAATGTGACAGCGGACGCTCTATCCAGGTTCACACCGATAGAGTCGGAATGGTCCTTAGACGCAGGATCATTCTCCTTCATTCTGAATCAAGTCCCAGAACTGCAGATAGACCTCTTTGCGACGAAAGACAACAAGAAGTTGCCCCTGTACGTGTCCCCGTACGAGGACCCCTTAGCGGAAGCAGTGGACGTGATGTCCCTCGACTGGAACAGATGGTCCAGGATTTATCTGTTCCCTCCTCATAACCTTCTGTTGAGGGTCCTCAACAAACTGAGATCCTTCAAGGGGGTAGCGGCAATAGTGGCCCACAAGTGGCCGAACAGCGTGTGGTTCCCCCTGGCATTGGAACTACGGTTGAAGTTTCTACTGCTACCAGATCCAGGTGTGACCCAGCGAGTCCAGAAGTCGACTGTCTGCGCTTCATTACAGAAAACCCGGACCCTGCAGCTCATGATTTTCTCTCCCTAGCGGTGAGAAAGCGTTTCGGGATTTCGAAAGCCAGCATAGACTTCCTAGAGGAATATAAGTGCAAATCTACTAGAAGGCAATATGAGTCATCTTGGAGAAAATGGGTGGCCTTTGTCAAGGCGAAGAATCCGCAGGAGATCTCGTCGGACTTCTGCTTATATTTCTTCAGTCACCTCCATGGTCAAGGGTTGGCAGCTAACACGATTTCGGCGTGTAAGTCTGCTTTGACAAGACCCATTCTATATGCCTTCCAGGTCGACCTCGCTAACGAGATCTTTAATAAAGTTCCGAAAGCTTGCGCTAGGCTCAGACCTTCAGCACCTCCAAAGCCCATTTCATGGTCTTTAGACAAAGTTCTTCATTTCGCTTCTCTGTTGAGCAATGAGGAGTGTGCGTTAAAGGATTTGACCCAAAAAGTTATTTTCCTATTTGCACTCGCGTCCGGGGCCAGGGTTAGTGAGATTGTAGCCCTCTCGAGAGAGGGAGGTCGTGTTCAGTTCCTGGATGGGGGAGAGCTGAACCTGTTTCCGGATCCTACGTTTCTCGCCAAGAATGAGTTACCCACCAACAGGTGGGTTCCCTGGAGAATCTGCCCTCTGAAGGAAGATGCTTCTGTATGTCCAGTAGAATGCCTAAAGGTCTATCTTCGTAGAACTTCAGACTTCAAGGGTAGTCAACTATTCAGGGGAGAAACATCAGGCTCAAATTTATATCTAAATCAACTCAGGGCGAAAATCACATATTTTATTCGCAGAGCGGATCCTGACAGTACACCCGCAGGTCACGATCCGAGGAAAGTTGCCTCATCCTTAAATTTCTTTAATTGTATGGATTTTGAACATCTTCGTTCATACACTGGCTGGAAGTCTTCCAGAGTGTTCTTTCGCCACTATGCGAAGCAAGTAGAGGAACTAAAGAGATCTGTGGTAGCAGTGGGTCGCGTCGTTAACCCTGCTGTTTAACTCTGCGAGGAACAGTGGTTTTAATTGGGACGATTAATTCCAGGGGGAGTGTGTAGTTACATGCTGTACTACAAACTAAGTAAGGGCACTGAGTTGCCCACGTTGACTGTTCCATTTCCAAAGATGAACCTAGCATAAATGCAGACCTGTGTGCTGAGCGTTTCTAACGCTAATGTGATTGATTAGTAATACAGATTTTTATGACTTTGATACCTCGGTATGTTAAAAGTGGCAATATGTTTTTTCTTTCAGATAAACAAGTTCTGTTTACTATCATACTTATGCTTAAAGTTTTGGTTATCCTCTTCTTATATATATATATATATATATATATATATATATATATATATATATATATATATATATATATATATATATATATATTTAATTGTTGTTAACCTGTCTATTCATTGTCTGTCAATAAACTTGTTCTGGAGAACCTTGCGTCTCCTTCACCTGTGTCAATTTATTGGTATAATTGAGCATTCATTCTATGTACTTTATCTGGGATAATTATAATAGATTGTTCCTTTATGCAAGCTATGTTGCATTGGTTTATGCGTTCCCTGAACGGGAGGCCTCCATCCCATAAGGGGATGGTGGCGGATTTACAAGTTTCCTCCTATGCGGATATAAACCTTTGTCCAATACAAGTATTTTGCGGAGAACTGGTCGATATTTCATATTGACGCAGTGGTTCTTTACAAACTATGCTTTACTTAATATAGGGTGAGACCACTATATTGGCTTGCCTGGTATTCATACATAGATATATGTACTCTTCGAGACTTTTCCAGAGTCTAGTAGGACTCTTCCCTGTAGGGGGCAGGAAGCTCTAACATGGTTTATGGTTAGTTGAAAAGATGTATAACGGTAACATCTTAGGTCTCTAGGTCTAGTCGACCGGGAGAAATTACCTTCGGGGAGTACGGCACGTTCTGAGAATCCACAGATACAGTAATGCTCTGGTATACTTCCATCAGGACGACTTGGCTTGAGCCCAAAAAACGGATTTTGAGCGAAGCGAAAAATCTATTTTTGGGTGAGATGGCCATATTGTCCTGATGGACCCACCCTTCCCTTTCTATGAAAGGGCTGTAGGACCCCTCCCTACATACAGTATCTGTAGCACCTCGTGTATCGCTACAAGGAATACAGATGGCGCCAGGATTGGCGCAATGCACGCTTACGAAACGGGAGAAGAGGGAGCCTTGGGAGCGGCTCCCCCTTTTTCTTTCTCGTTTTCGTTTTCTTGCCAATTGACCCCTTCGATGTGTTATCTCTGTTTGGGGTGCAGATTGCCATGTGGCGTGTCAAGAATACGTCCTCTGATATGTCGCGATATCCCTTTCATTAAGGATATTTGCTCCAGGAGTTAGAATTCTGGGTACCTTAAGGTAAATTCTCTGGGAATATCGCCATAGTTGTAATATACCCTAGGAAGCTACCCAATAGGAACTTCCATCAGGACGACATGGCCATCTCACCCAAAATTAGATTTTTCGCTTTGCTCAAAATCCGTTATATATTACTTTTCCAAACTTTCAACTGGGGTCCAAAAGGCACTAGAAGAGTTGGAATTCCCACGCCTACATGGCTGAGGGCTATGAAAGGTAAAGTACAGTAGATGATGAATGGATTAGTAATGAATTAAAAACTCAAGATTGAAAAGACTAGTGAAATCTGAGCGATATCCTTTGCGTTTATAGGCGTAGGAGATGATGATGATGATGATTTTGTATATATATATATATATATATATATATATATATATATACAGTCTATATGTATATATATATATATATATATATATATATATATACATATATATATATATATATATATATATATATATATATATATATATGTATATATATATATATATATATATATATATATATATATATATATATATACAGTTTATATGTATATATATATATATATATATATATATATATATATATATATATACAGTTTATATGTATATATATATACAGTCTATATATATATATATATATATATATATATATATATATATATATATATATATATATGTGTGTGTGTGTAAATGGGTGTATATATAACATATTTATACATACATATATTTATGTTTTATATATGTTTAAGTATACCTACACACACACACACATATATATATACATATATATATATATATATATATATATATATATATATATATATATATATATATACAGTATATATACAGGTGTAGGTGTTGTCTATGGTAGTACAGTATTCTATTAACCACTTAGTGGACATAGGATTGAATTACCACCAGTGGGTCATTGTATGTGAATACCAACCTCTCTGAAACAATAGATGGAAACGGAGGGTAATATATATTTTTTACATATCCGCTATCGAAAGAAAAAGTAATAGACGTGGGGAGTTAAACTGACTTCACGATTACTATCTGAACGTAAGAAATATTTTGAAAACTAATTTTGACAAGTGATGGACATTCTCCAGATTATTTGAGATATGGTATAAATTTGATTATTTCCAATGTAATTTATATGAACAATGTTAAAAAATATATTAGTATATTTTATGCTAGGCAAAGAAGACGATGACTTGGATAAGAGAGAGAGAGAGAGAGAGAGAGAGAGAGAGAGAGAGAGAGAGAGAGAGAGAGAGAGAGAGAGAAGAGTTGCAATTAATTAGATTAAATTGTATTTTATTTTATTCTTATCAGACGTATTTTCTTCGAAAGTATCTTGCTCTTGTTGCTAGAGCGGTCGATTGAACCTTTTTTATTTATTTATTTTTTTTTTCTTTTAGTGCTATATTTAAACAACAGAATAATATTGGGAGGACTCTCAATAAAATTTGCAATAAAACTAGAAAATATGTAGGATATATCTGAAATTTTACAGGTTATGAAATTCCGCGTTATTTCAAACAGGAAACTGAAAGATATAAGCATCTGAACAATCGACCAACAATAAATAAAAAAGGACAAAATACGAAAATGTTTCATACAAATAATAGAGAATATGATTGATTTTATATATTTTTTTTGTTAAGAGCTAGATTATATAAAATAGAATATTCCTTACAACAAAGTTTTTGCTTATATATTTTCTGTATAACAGATGAGAATTATATAAATGAATATTACTCCTTTATTTTCATATAGTTGGAGTAACAATAGTATTTGATTATTATTACTACAACTATTATTATTATTATTATTATTATTATTATTATTATTATTATTATTATTATTATTATTAAGTTAGATACTCTAGATAGGTGCACTATTCATCAACCTATATTCTAGATAATTTATGAAACTGATTTTTGTCAGTTTTTGTCGTGTAAAATTTTCGAAGTACTACAGAGAGAGAGAGAGAGAGAGAGAGAGAGAGAGAGAGAGAGAGAGAGAGAGAGAGAGAGATACCGGGTTTAACTACACGAATATCTATATCAAAGGTAGGAAACAGAAGGAAAATAAGTTAGTTGAGTGAAAGCAAAAGGCATCAGCCTCAAACGGTCACCAGTAATTGTGCCTCGAGCATCCCCTGGACACCTGCAATGACACAACTCACCGGCATTCAGTGCCATTACCATCCTATCTGGTTAGCCAATTAAACGCCTTTAATAACTAGTTCGCCATTGATAAGCCTTTAGCACTTCCATTGCCCCTCGTTCTCGCTCCTGCTTCTCCCCAAATTCTATTCCACTGCCAGACGAAATAGAGCTGGCACAAACCCTTTTATGGAGTGATATTGCCCTTTGTGTTTCAGAAAAGCAGGAAATGGGGAATTTGGTCGGGTTGAAAATGATTTTGAGTAGCATTAAAGGGAAAGGAAAAATAATATTAAAATGAGAACACATGAATAGTTTCATTTATATATTGGCTTTGTTTTCATTTCAGGAATAGTCTCAGTATATATTCGATTTGTGTTCAGTCACAGAGCGGAATGTTTTGCGAGACTGTCTCTCTCTCTCTCTCTCTCTCTCTCTCTCTCTCTCTCTCTCTCTCTCTCTCTCTCTCTCTCTCTCTCTCTCTCATAGCATAAACTTATTCGAAATCGTAATATAAACGAGAGAAAATTATTAAGTAATTATGGCAGAAGAGCATGTCGTTTAAATGCAACAGAATTACAGATTATTATTATCATTATTATTATTATTATTATTATTATTATTATTATTATTATTATTACTTGCTAAGCTACAACACTAGTTGGAAAAGCAGAATGCTATAAGCCCAGGGGCTCCAACAGGGAAAATAGCCCAGTGAAGAGAGGAAACAAGGGAAAATAAGATATTTTACGACGAGTAACATTAAAATAAATATCTCCTATATAAACTATAAGAACTTTACCAAAACAAGAGGAAGAGAAATAAGATAGAACAGTGTGCCCGAGTGTACCATCAAACAAGATAACTCTAACCCAAGACAGTGGAAGACCATGGTACAGAGGCTATGGCACTACCCAAGACTAGAGAACAATGGTTTGATTTTGGAGTGTCCTTCTCCTAGAAGAGTTGCTTACCATAGTTTAAGAGTCTCTTCTACCCTGAATAAATATAGTACAGTTACCCCTTGGGTGAGAAGAATTGTTTGTTAATCTTAGTGTTGTCAGGTGTATGAGGACAGAGGAGAATATGAAAAGAATAGGGGAAATGAACCTTAACCAGAGAGAAGGATTCAATGTAGTACTGTCTGGCCAGTCAAAAGACCCCATAACACTCTAGTGGTAGTATCTCAACAGGTGGCTGGTGCCCTGGCCAATCTGCTACAATACTATTGAAGAGAAAATTAGTTGCATTTGAGGCAGGGGATTCTGACAACGTAGCACAGCAAATGAAATAAGTTTAGATGATGGTTTGCAGAGCTTTTAGAAATTCAGAATAGTAAAGGAAATTCCTCTAGTTTAGTTTATTATTGCCTAGGTAATGAGTAACAATATACAGTAAGAGACTACACATAAAAAAACAGAATGTCGTTGAGAACAGGTAGAGACACACTGATTTTGGCCAACAAATATGACTTAGACCGTACAATATGCCTCACATTTATTATTACTATATTAAAATAAAGGGATATTGTGATATCTCGTATAAACTGCCTTAACACAATATTATAGTTTTGATGATCTACCTGCTGAAAGTAGTAAAAAGAATTTAATAAATAAACTAGTAAAAAGAGATTTTGTACGATTCAAGAAAAACAATAATAGTAATATAAACAATACTCTATTCTTTCTTTTGACCTTAATCGTTAATTTTATTTTAATATGGTGTATCTGTTATTACTTATTGCATATTAGAAATCATATTGGTCTAATGATATACATTGAGGTATTTACTTTGCTCCATTTTCCTGTTGTGGCAGAAGTCATTTAATCAATTACATGGGAGAGATGCCCAATTGGAAAATATTACTTCGAAGCATAAAAATATGTTTATTATGATAATTATTTAAGATGTTTTCATAAAGAGTAAGATTTCACAAAATTCCCTTGAATAAAGGGTGACGCTATTTGATAATACAACTTCGTTACTTCGTTTTGAAAATATTTCCCTTTATATCCATACATGTTATTGCTATTTTACAAATATTGAGTCTCTCTCTCTCTCTCTCTCTCTCTCTCTCTCTCTCTCTCTCTCTCTCGTTACTTCGTTTTGAAAATATTTCCCTTTATATCCATACATGTTATTGCTATTTTACAAATATTGAGTCTCTCTCTCTCTCTCTCTCTCTCTCTCTCTCTCTCTCTCTCTCTCTCTCAACAATTACCACCATTAAACCCTCATTACGTAGCTCTCCAACATAATAGTAACCCTATCAACTACTCTATTATCTCATTAACGAAACGATTTCCTCTGATGAGTAAGCCCCACACCTCATAACGTGATGAAGCCCTTGGAAGGTTAATAGTAGATTCCCAAGAACTTCTTTATATTTACAATATCTAATAAGACTAAATCAAGATTTAAATTGAGCAAAGTCAATTTGCATCTCAAGGTAGATAGGATATACTATATTAGTTTTTGTTTAGTTTTCCTTTTCATATCACAAAAAATAGACATGACTTTTAATATGATCTTAATGAATTTTAGAGGTACTGTTTTTCTAGATAAACCATTAACGATAGTTAAAAATTATAATCAGTATCACTAGGCTAATATTCTGTTGAGCACATATTATTTGTAAACCACCTAATGAGATATATGGTAACTATTATTATTATTATTATTATTATTATTATTATTATTATTATTATTATTATATTATATATATATATATATATATATATATATATATATATATATATATATATATATATATATATATATATATATATATATATATATATATATATATAAACGTAAAAAATGCATTCAATGAATTTTATTTACCCTTCCATTAAAAAATTCAAAATCCATTTCAGAAAAATTATTAAACGGATAACCATAAATTCATCTAGAATTTATGCATTGCATACAATATAGACAATAATTTGTCATGAAAGGTATTCGACATTAAAGTAGAAATTTTTTTTTTTTAAAGTAAATCAATACATTTCTTAATAAACAGTAAGAATCCTCCATAAAAAGAAACACATTTTTACAAAGCGTACCTATTTATTGATTTAGGGTGGGTTTCCTTAAATAAAACTAAATTTGAAATACAATCTGAGTAAACAAGGTTTCATATCTATAAGTTTTGAAAAAGAAGATCAAAAGTATATTGAGGTTCTCCTTAGAATTAGTCGTTCATCTTGCCAAATTGTATAAAGTGTCATATAGACGTAAATGATATCCCTATACACATAAATGCATTCAGTTTATCTGTATTCCCATTCCATTTCCTCTACCAACTTTCGTCCTATCATATTATTTTTTACCGTACTCTATCCGGAAAAAATGGACTTTAAAACTCAAAGCATCTTGGTTTATCAGTTTTTGACTTAGATAAATGTGACATATCTCACAATACGTTAAATCATTGGCATGGCAAAGTATGCTACAAAGAAGCTAAGTAAACTTGTTTTGGCTCAAAGTGCTAGTTTGGTATTTTTAAGATTCATTTGTGTGTGATATATAAAGCTTCGAGTAGAACTTTTGATCAGCTTTGATTAGTTTTCATGGTTAGAGCACTCAAATATTTTATTAAACAGAAATTGAATGAAAAGTCTGTTTTAACTCCAAAAATGCTTAGAAATAAGAGTTTCTTTTTTTTATTGCAATACTTCCCATGATTACATTTATAATTCTATATAAAGTACACTTGACTATATCAAAAGTTTTTTCTTTGATATCTTAATTGCCATCTTAGTATTATGTTGGTTTCATTGTGTGTTTGTACAATTATCAGATTCTCTCTATGAAAGTCAGAGCTAAGTATGATTTTGCGTGTAAGTTGCAAAGACAATTATTCACTACTTTGATCAGAACAATTAGATTAATAACTTTGTCACGTCTTAGCAATATATCTGCCGAATTGAATTCAATATTCAATTTGCTGTATTTTTTCTTTTTAATGAATAGTCGAATTCAATAGAATTTTGTTTACAAAAAGAAACTATTAAAAAAAATCATAGGGCTTAGAAGTCAGTGATAGCTAATGGTTAATATAATTCACATTGAAATATATTCTCATTCATATCATATAATTTTCATATACTCACTGTGCTATTCATATATTACAATTGAAATTATTTCATCATATAACAGAAAGTTTCGTATTCAACTTCATTCTACCAGTGCAGGTATTACAGGCTTGTGATAATAAATACATTGTCTTTCATAAAAGATGAGAAATTTTATTATTATTATTATTATTATTATTATTATTATTATTATTATTATTATTATTATTATTATCATTATTATTATTATTATTATTATTATTATTATTATTATTATTATTATTATTATTGTGCACACAAATAAAAATTCTCATTTCATGGGTTCATACAAATTTTGACTCAT
>NC_090733.1:91377721-91380221 GCF_036898095.1 Palaemon carinicauda | reverse complement strand
AACACTGAAGGAAATTATTTGTAGAATACTCACACACAATTCTCTCTCTCTCTCTCTCTCTCTCTCTCTCTCTCTCTCTCTCTCTCTCTCTCTCTCTCTCTCTCTCTCTCTCTCTCTCTTTATATATATACATATATATATATATATATATATATATATATATATATATATATATATATATATATATATATATACATATATATATATGTATATATATATTTATATATATATATATATATATATATATATATATATATATACGTATATATATATATACGTATATATATATATATATATATATATATATATATATATATATATACGTATATATATGCATATATATATATATATATATATATATATATATATATATGTATATATATATACATATATATATATATATATATATATATATATATATATATACATATATATATATATATATATATATATATATATATATATATGAATATTGTTACTAATTCGTCTTTACTTTCTATCAATGCATCGAAGCGAATACAAATATATATCGACCCACTTGACGCTCACATCCTAAAACGAGCTTCGGCATGAATCGCCTTGATTTACGAGTCCCAGCTTTCATCTGTCGCAAGGGTTCAGTTAAAATCAATTTGCCCGGAAAATGGTTTGCAAGGAAATGGATTTAAATCACCGTTCAAGAAACAAATCGGTGTTTGAAATGTCATAATTCAACGTCAAGTTGTCTTCTCTCTCCAAACAAATCGGCTCAGGTTTATTCGTGAGTGAAAGGCAGAGAGTCCTTACAGCGTTGCTGATGAAGTATTGACTCATTTCCAGATTGATACAGTTTAATGGTTCTGGTAACATTTTCAATCAGAGAACGCCTTGATTACATATCGAAATGTGTCATATATTCTTTTGCATTTTTATATAAAACTGTCTTGCAAATAAACAATGAATAGCTAATACTAAAGCAATCAACATATAACTGAATTTTCAATTTGGACTTTCAGACGTTAGGGTATCCTACATGTCTTTTAGTGGTTTTTTAAACAATGGTATGCAAGACCTAAATATATAATAAATTATTTATAATTTTTCATAGAACTGTATAGCTAATGAAGAAGGAAAAGCTAATACTAAAAGCATCTATATGTAATTGAATTTGCAATTTGAACTTTCAGACATTAGGGTAACCTACATGTCTTCCAGTGTTTCTTTTAAAGCATGATATGCATGACCTACAAGTATCTAGCCCCATAGTTATCGTCACCACCCACTGCATAGCGGCCTGATTACATTCGTAGACGTTCAAATCTGTATAGATTGGGCCTTGTTCACCCCCACGAAGTATGTGACCCATTGTGTGCAATGGTTAGCAGTAAATCATGGTTTCAGTTATTCTGTCATTTATCCACGAAAAGTACTTATAGTGACAATGTTACGAAACACCAGGGGAACTATGGAGACCTGAATTATCGCTAATGACCTGCATGAGCTACGTTGATATTATGTCAAAACTGTTCATTTTACAATCCTGTCACATATGACATGTCAGAGTAAGCGTGCAGGCCCGTTTACAACCTCTCAGAGTGTAAGAGACCATCCCTTTTCCACATGAAGTTAAGAGTTGTTTTATTTGTCTATGGGAATTTAATAAAAAATTAATTTTTATTATGCTTTGAAGGGTTGACTTACCTTGTTGAAACATTAAGTAATACGATATGTAGTAAGATGTCCATATTTCATCATGATAAAAGAAACGAGCAAATTTATATTAGCTAAATTATATGTAAACAATGTAAGCTATAGAAACAAGTTATTAATTTAACTTTCTTTCAAAACAAGAGATTACTCCTAATTCAACACGATTAAACGATAATGTTAGACATCCGCTTAGCCATTAAAGTTTAAACTTCTATATGCGGCCTAGAAGTTTATGTCTATTTTAAGTATAACTTTTAATAGCTGATGGTAGACTAACGGAGAATAAGTATAACATAGATGACATAGCACTAGTATTTGAGAAATCTAATGTATTGCTTTATATTCAAACTTCGATAGTACAGAGTAGCTGGTAAATTCTGATATCTATTCTATCTAATATAATGAAAGAGGAGTGATCTGAATATATCTTTACCATCCTCACCTGGACATATATGGTAAGTTAAAAAAAAAGATTAAGTTCTTTAAGTCATAACTAAGCGGCAGGAGTCTTTTAATCTACAAATACTTTGAAATCTTTAAGAATTTTCAATGGTGGAGGGTGAATTGTGTAACGAGATCACTATAGATTTCTTCAATGTAATTTCATTGTAAACCCAGAGTAATTAAAGCTAAGTAACAAAATTTTATGAAAATGTAGTAATATCTAAGGATCCATTATATATGTTAAGTAAAGCGATAGAAGCCGTTTGGAATTGGGTAGTGATAATGACGAAATAAAGAAAAGTCTCAACCTTGCTAAATCTAGATGTCCTAAACTATAATATCCGAAACCCATGCAAAAGTTTGATTT
>NC_090733.1:91347721-91360221 GCF_036898095.1 Palaemon carinicauda | reverse complement strand
GAAGCGCAGACAGTCGACTTTTGGACTCGCTGGGTCAGAACTGGATCTGGTAGCGGTACAAACTTCAGCCGCAGTTCCAATGCCAGGGGGAACCATACGCTGTTCGGCCACTTGTGGGCCACTATTGCCGCTACCCCCTTGAAGGATCTCAGTTTGTTGAGGACCCTCAACAGAAGGTTGTGAGGAGGGAACAGATAAATCCTGGACCATCTGTTCCAGTCGAGGGACATCGCGTCCACTGCTTCCGCTAAGGGGTTCTCGTACGGGGACACGTACAGGAGCAACTTCTTGTTGTCTTTCGTCGCAAAGAGGTCTATCTGCAGTTCTGGGACTTGATTCAGAATGAAGGAGAATGATCCTGCGTCTAAGGACCATTCCGACTCTATCGGTGTGAACCTGGATAGAGCGTCCGCTGTCACATTGCGGACTCCTTGAAGGTGAACTGCCGACAGGTACCAGTTCTTCTTTTCCGCCAATCGGAAGATGGCCAACATCACCTGGTTGAGAGGTGGTGACCTCGATCCTTGTCGATTCAAGCATCTCACAACTACCTCGCTGTCCATCACCAACCTTATGTGGATCGAGTGACGCGGGGAGACTTTCTTTAAGGTAAGGAGCACTGCCATAGCTTCTAGAAAGTTTTATGTGAAAGGTCTTGAATAGCTTGGACCAATTACCCTGGACTTTTTTCCGATGAGAGTGACCTCCCCATCCCTCCTTCGAGGCGTCTGAGTGAATCGTCACCGACGGGGGAGGTGGCTGAAGAAGAACCGACTTCTTTAGATGTCTGGCTTGGGACCAAGGCCTGAGAAGAGTACGTAGCCGAAGCGGAACTGGTCTTCTCAGATCTCTTCGCGCGTTTGATGCATAACTTCTCCAAACTCCGGTTGCATCCTTTAGCTGTGCTCTTAGCACTGGGTCTGTCACCGAAGCAAACTGGAGAGAGCCCAGTACCCTCTCCTGTTCATGTCTTGATATCCTTTTGGAATCTAGAAGTCTCTTGACAGAACCCGCTATCTCCTTCCTTTTCTTCGTCGGGATGGAGAAACGGTGTGACATTAGGTCCCAGTGGATTCCCAGCCACTGGAACTTTTGAGATGGAGAAAGTCGAGACTTTTTTCTGTTGATCTTGAAGCCTAGATACTCTAGGAATTGGATCACTTGACTGGAAGCTTGCAAGCATTCTGTCTCGGATGCTGCCCACACCGGCCAGTCGTCCAGGTAGGCTACTACCTGAATTCCCTTTAGGCGTAATTGTTTGAGAGCTACGCTCGCAAGCTTCGTGAAAATCCTTGGGGCTATATTTAGCCCGAATGGCATGGCTCTGAAGGCGTATAGTCTTCGTTATAGCCTGAACCCTAGGTAGGGGGAGAGTCGACGGTTGATTGGAACGTGCCAATAGGCGTCTGACAAGTCTATAGAGACGGAAAATGCCCTCTTGGGCAGCAAGGTCCTTATGTGTTGCAGTGTTAGCATCTTGAATTTGCAATTCACTATGAACTTGTTGAGTGGCGACAAGTCCAGAATGACTCTGAGCTTTTCCGAGTCTTTCTTGGGAACACAAAACAGCCTCCCTTGGAATTTGATGGACTTCACCCTTCGGATCACTTTTTTCTCCAACAGTTCTTGAACGTACTCCTCCAGAACGGGGGTGGAGTGTTGGAAAAACCGAGGGCATGGGGGTGGAGTGCTGTACCAGCTCCAGCCCAGTCCGTTCTTGAGTAGGCTGTGGGCCCAGGGATCGAAGGTCCACCGATCCCGAAAATTCTGAAGTCTCCCTCCTACCGGCATCATCTCACTTGGACTGCCGTCCTGAGGTCTTGCCTCCCTAACCGCGACCACCCCTGAATCCCCTTCCCCTTGAGGGGCGCCTAGACGAGCCTCTGGCTGCTCCTCTAGGCTTTGCTCGAAAGGAAGTAGACTGCCCTTCGAACGTTGGGGTGAATGCCGTGGACTGTGTGGACATGGCCTGGGGTACCCACTGGAATGTGGTCGGGGTTTGTGCCACCATCTGGGGCACTGAAGGCAATGGCAATTGCAGTTGCTGTTGCTGTCTAAGAGGCTTGGCTGGCCGAGACGGTAGCCTAGTCCTCATAGTCTTCCTCTTTGGTTGAGGACCCTCATCCGGGGAAGACTTTCTTTTGATAGCCAGGCCCCACTTCTGGAGAAGGTTTCTATTCTCCGTTGCGACCTTATCAACAACTTCTTTGACCAATTCGATAGGGAAAAGGTCTTTGCCCCAAATGTTGGAGGAGATTAGTTTCCTTGGCTCGTGCCTTACCGTAG
Source organism: Palaemon carinicauda (assembly GCF_036898095.1). Lineage (NCBI taxonomy): Eukaryota > Metazoa > Arthropoda > Malacostraca > Decapoda > Palaemonidae > Palaemon > Palaemon carinicauda. The sequence continues at coordinate 91,357,935 of NC_090733.1, read as the reverse complement.
CCGAGGTGAACACGAACTCCCTACAAGCTCTCCTCGCCCTGACGAAGCTATAAAGATCCTTCGTCACTGTGGCCAGATGAGTCTTGGCCACTACCATGAACATTTCATGGACCTTGGGGTCACTTGCCATCGTCTCATGAGTAGTCTGAAGAGACATTGAGGCAGCCAGTCTTTCTTTTGTCTCGAGCTCTCTCCGCAAGAGAAAGTCAGACAGCTTAGGGAGGTCCTCGCCGAACTGACGTCCGGCAATATCAGCCTCCAACTTCCCAACTAAGAACGTAAGATGGACGTCCTTCCAGTCTTTGTGGTCCATAGGCAGGGCCAGCGACAAGGGTTTACACTCCTCCAGGGAGGGGCAAGGCTTGCCGGCCTCGACTGCTTTTAGTACAGCCGCAAACCCTTTCTGTAAAAAGAGGAAGCCTCTAGCAGGAGAGGACACAAAGGAAGGGAGCTTCTTGCTCAATGCAGCAACCTATGAGTTTGAAAAGCCCGTTTCTTTCATCGAGGATGAAAGCAAAGCTTGAGCCTTAGCATGGTCCATCACTATGACCTCCTTCGGCTCTGTATCCTCCTTTGAAGCTGGTTCCTTTCTCAGCCGGACGTAACAGTCCGGATATGACGCCTTGCTGGGCCAGAATTCCACCTCCTCTAGGGGAACTGAACCCAACTTATCCGAGATGACGATCTTACCAGTCGTCATCGGCATGTGCTCAGCATACCTCCATGGGTTAATATCTGAGCACAAGGGAAGGTCTTTCACATTGAGCCTTTTCTGGGGCCCATGTGATGCTGCAAGGCTCTGCATCCGCAGTTCCATTGCAGCCGCCTTCTCCTGATTCTCCTTCTGCATTTGTTGGATCATTCCAACAATGGAGGAGAGGGCTTATCCCAGCTCTACTGGCAGAGCGGATGATGTTGAGGGAATAGGCTCCGGGATCTGAACCGGAGTAGCCGACACCTCGTCGGCCTCTTCCTCTACACTGTCCGGGGCTTGAGCTTCATCCTGGCCTCCTGCCAGGAGGTCTTCCTCCAGACGTTCGTCCACATCAGACATCCTGTCATCCAACTGGATGTCTTGCAATGCGACCGCAACTTCAGCATCCACCTGGGTCTGAACTTGGGGGATCTCCTCTTGAGGCTGGGGAATCACCGCATCGGCTGATGCCTTAGGGAAAAGATACGCCCTCATCTTCTCACTTGGAAGATAAGGTCCAGAGGTGTTCTTCTGGAGGCCCCGTACCCAGGTACGAAGCTTCTCCCTTGCTATATCCCTTGATTCCGCCGTCCTAGGGGAATCAAAGGCCTCAGTAATCAGGTTAGTGCACACAGTACATACCTGAGGGTCCCAATACTGGAGATCATCTTTGGAGACAGCGCATGCTGCGTGCCTCCTACAAAACTCATGTCCACAGAGGTTCTTACTGCGGACGTTGCAGAAAACACTTCTGCACTTCGGAGGGTCCTGTAAAGAGAAGAGATTTCCATGAGTATCAAGTGAACTACGTATCACTGGATATGCACAGTTTAGCATAACAATTCAGAAAGGAAAGACACACATTTGTGTTTCTTTCACAACCAATTGCTGCAGCGTTCCAGATAATAAAATCGTATGGTTAATCTCTTCTAGAATAACCAATGAAAAGTTTCCAGAGGAAACAGGTGTAGCTCACACCTAAGCAATGATTTTAAAAACCTGGATAATAGACAAGAAAGAACTCACTTTCTTATCTGTAATCCAACAGCAAAGGGCTATGCAAGACAACACAAAAGTGTTAGAATACACAGTGCTGTACCAAAACTATACTATAGTTTTCTTCTTACAGTATATGCTATACTAAAGAATACTGGTACAGTATAGAAGGTTATGTGCCGGCCGGCACACACCATAACTAGCTTTAAAGTATACTACTTAACAGCTATAAGGCGGCAGAACTCTGGTTCAAATGCATGTGCCGGCCGGCAGTAACTGCCGGCCGGCAATGGCCAATGTCAGCCGGCAATGAGTGCCGGCCGGCAACTACACAAGGTAGTACCCGGCTGCCGGCCACTGCTCATAGCGACCGGCAGACAAGGGCTGACATTAGCCGGCCGGCAAGGTAAACAACCGATGCCTGCCGGCAGCAAAAAAACCAGAGGACTATGACTGCCCGGCTGCCGGCCTCATAGGCCGGCAGCCGGGTCGGGTACAGCACTAGAAGAAAAATAGAATGGATGCCGGAATAAGAGTGTACACTACCTCCAAGCCCGGCAATCTGAAAGAGTGCATGTAAGGAAGGGGAGAATCTAATTCAGGCTTCCTAACCAATGCCGTCTGGCTCTACAGGCAGGCATGGATGAGGGACCAAGGGAGGTCCGGGCAGCACTCAAAGCAGAAGACCCTTGCCGGCCGGCAGCTCTGCCGGCCGGCAAGGGACTGAGTCAATTCCACATCCTAACCTATTCTAGGTCCAGATGTAGAATGATGTACAGTACTGTAATGGCTATGCCATTACGGAGATAGAGGGGGAAGGGACAAAAGAGGGTCCTACCAACCTTGCTTTAGTGAAGGATCACCCGCAGCCAAGAAAACTCATCTTAGCCTAAGGGAGATCCAAGGAGGGAGGCCAGCAATACTTGCCAGCTCCCAGAGAACCAAAGCAAGGAAGGTGTTGCTACTCCCAGGGAAAGAATCTTATCCTCCCCCGAGAACAGCAACAAGGACTAGTCTGCTAGATCACAAAAGAAGGAATCATCTCGTAGAGAAACCTTCGGTAGTGACCTAAGGAGGCTAAGCCTCCTATGTCTGTGTCAGGCCAGCGAGGGAGACTCTACCACAAGCCAGACAAACACAGACTTCAGACTAAAAACTCTGTTGTTCTGTCCCTCTCTGAAACCAGACTTACTGGAACAGGAGGGTACAGTAACACCCCAGTATAGTTTTATCGAAAGTTAATTCAGATAAACCACTTAGGGATAAGCCCAAGGCTTAAACAGAGGGAAAGGGATTGCATACCTTCTCCGAAGAAAAGACAGCAACCGGGGAGTATGAGAAAGTATACTAAGGCTCCATAAGCAACTTAGCCTAGGCACCAAGAGAATCGATTACCTAAATCACCGAAACTCACTCGTATACTATCTTGGAAATATTCAACATAATCTTAAATGTATAAAAAACAGCCTAAAGCTTCAATAAAATTTTAATACACTCGGAAAAACCAAAATCATGCATGAAGTACTAGGACCAAACGACTAGGCTACATGGCCTAGCGTAGGCCAGAGTTGGCGAATACTTCGCCAAAATTAATACTGAAGCACGAAAGGAAATCCTATGTAACGCTAAATAGCTAAAATTTATTAAAGCAAAACAACCGGGAATGTCGCTCTGGCTAACTAAAACTCATACCTAGCGAACGACAGCGTCCATGACGCCTCCGGTAGGCTACGGCTCTTGTAACAAAGATTAAACCTATTATTCACTTAAAAATTTACCAAGAGCATACATTTATACATAAAAGACATGGTACTTAACTTATCGGAGGCCGGTGAAGTTGGAGAAGACATGAAAAGTCGAATAAATCCAAGATTTGCGAGAAACACAGGAAAAAACATCGAGTTGTTAAGCTATGCAAAAAGGAATACAGATGGCGCCAGGATTGCCGCCAGGCACGCTTACGAAACGGGAGAATAGGGAGCCTTGGAAGCGGCTCCCCCTTTTTCTTTCCCGATTTCGTTTCTTGCCAATTGACCCCTTCGATACGTAATCTCTGTTCGGGGTGCAGATTGCCATGTGGCGTGTCAAGAATACGTTCTCTGATATGTCGCGATATCCCTTTCACGAGGGATATTCGCTCCAGGAGTTAGAATTCTGGTACCTTAAGGTAAATTCTCTGGGAATATCGCCGTAGTTGTAATATACCCTTGGAAGCTACCCAATAGGAACTTCCATCAGGACGACATGGCTTGAGCCCAAATATATATATATATATATATATATATATATATATATATATATATATATATATATATATATATATATGTGAGTGTGTGTGTATATATATATATATATATATATATATATATATATATATATATATATATATATATATATATATATATAGAAATACATATCCAAAATATATGTATAATCTTCTCTCTTCTCATCCACCAATTAACTTTATTGTATAGTTGTAGTACCTTTCCAGAAAATACAAATTTTTCTTCATTACCCCTCCTGATTTAATTTTCCAAAGAGATTAGAAATACATATCCAAAATATATGTATAATCTTCTCTCTTCTCATCCACCAATTAACTTTATTATATAGTTGTAGTACCTTTCCAGATAATACAAATTTTTCTTCATTACCCCTCCTGATTTAATTTTCCAAAGAGATGAGAACATATTCAGCAGCAGAAATGCGCAATGCTTTGCAGGTCACATCGGAGGTTGTTTGGGTCCTATTAACTTCAAAGACTCAGCAAGTCACGGACGCAGATTGGAATCAGCGGCATTGTTAGATGTTCTGTTAGAGCTTCTTGGAGAAGTGGGTTCCGTTTCGTATCGGATTGACATTAGCTGAGGAGTCTGACTCTTTTCCTTCATCAAAAGATAATAATTACTTTATTCTTTTTACCAGGAAGTTTGGTCATAAAGCTTAATTTCATAACAATTAGTAGATGAAACATTGTATATCAAGATAAAATAGTTATTATTAGGTAGATTTGCAAGCAATAACGTTAATACATGCATTATACAAAATGAAATAAGGTTATTTTTTCCTCAAGAAATTTTTGCCTTTATACATCAAATATTTCTTTATATGGAAATGAATGTGGTGAACATTAAAGCATTGAAAATAAATATTTGACATATATGCACTCAGTATTATGCATGGTTGCTGTTAGGTTATAATGGAGAGATGAGAAGGATGCAACTAGCTTTATTTCAATAAATAATGAGTTTATATGCAAGCAGTTCTTTTGTCTTGCCCTTCAGAGAGGCGTAGAGGGGGGTAAGAGTGGCGGTGATGGCTGACAGGAACCGGTGATAATAGTTGATCATGCACAAGAATTCTTGCAGTGCTTTGATAGTCGAGGAGATGGGGAAGTTTTGAACTTTTTCTACCTTCACAGGAAGGGGGTGGACTACTTCAGGAGTGATTCGGTTCCCTAGGAACGATACTTTGTTGACATCAAAAGTTACCTTTGTCTTACTGTATTACAAGACCATTCTGCTGGAGGCGGTTGAGAATGATACGTAGTTAACAGAGGTGTTCCTCTTTGGAGGAAGAGAACACAGGTATGTCATCCACGTAATATACTCAGGAGGGGAGGTCCCCTAAGATGTCTTCCATGAAATGCTGAAAAGTAGCCCCAGTATTATGAACGCCAAAAGAGTAATAATTGCAGGTGTATGTATTGAAGGAGGTGGTGATGGCGGCATTAGGGATGTTTTCTGGGTTCATGGGCACTTGATGATACCGCTTCAAGAAGTTAAGCATGGAGAACACCATCGTCAGTGATGTTTGGGAGTGGGTAGTGATCCGGTATGTTCAAACGCATGTAATCCCACAAGGCCACTGGGAGCCATCTGTCTTCATGACGATCCGTTGCCAGCTACCAGGCAGTTGTCAGAAAGCTTAGAGTGACCATGACATGTTCTGTAGAGTGGCCTTGATAGAAGAGAATGGGAAGTATCAGTGTCTACCAAAAATTGCACACCTTTACCTGCATCATGTGAAAAGAAAAGAATAGTCTCAGGGGAGGTCACCGCGCAAGCAATGGTCTATTTACAAATTTTTTGGCCTCTGACAACTGTTCACACATTTCTTTGCAGGATCCGTAAATCTGGAGTGGTAGTAGCATAAATTTGGCTGATGGACATCAATAAGTGGCTGAAGAGTCTTTGGTCGGGCATTATTGAAGGGTGGAAAATGTGGGTGATGGGCAGCTTTGTTGCCACTCTGGCACACCATTGTCTGTGTCCTACCGCTTTCGCGTCAGCTTCGGTCAATGTTGAATTGTTATCACTTGTTTCAGGAAGGGAAGCGTAGATGGAGGTCTTGAAGGTTTTGAAGTGGCTGCCCATAAGGGTGATGACTTTGGTCATTAAGTCCTTCATGGGCAAAATATCGACATCAGGGATGACCGTGTATACAGGTTTGGGTAGGCTTCTTACACAAAGGGCATGAAGTAGGTTTCCCTCCCGAAGAGGGCTGTTTGCGACAGGTTACTGGCGAATATTTACTGGTAATTTCCCTGAGGGCAACGGAAGCCTTTTGGTCCCCCAAAAAAAGTTGTTCCGAGAGCTGAAGAAGCTTGGCTATACAGGTGGCTGGCGATGGCAAATATTGGTCCATGAGGTATGTTTTAAGGGCATCGCACACTATTGGGGTATCATCTTGGTCACAAAGCCAATCAGAAATTTCTGGGAAAGTCTCCCTGGAGATTGCACCGAGGACATAATCAGCTTCAATGCTTGGATGAGTCATGCCCTTGATGCAAAACTGAACCTGGGCAAGCTGAAACCAAATGAATGCCCCTCTACTGCCGAAGGTAGTTTCATGGAGGTGGCGTCCATTGAAGAGTCAGGGTCGGAGGGCGACATCATAAAACAGCAAGATCCTCTGACAGTCACCAATTGTGCGAGGTTACTGTTTGGTTATAACAGAGAGACGAGATAAATGCAACTAACTTTATTTCAACACCTGACAAGTTTATATACAAGCAGTTCTGAGCAAGAATGTCCTAAAAATTCAAACAGACTAATGCATGAAAGGGCAAGCTTAAACAGGTTCTGTTAATAGTGCAGAAAAAGAGCAAGATATAAAAAAAAGAAAATACATTTTCAGTGTACAAGTGTATGTAAGACACATGTGGTACATTACCTAAAACCTTAATTATCAGAATATCCCGATCATTGTTTTCATTGCTTTAAAAACCTGATGGCATAAATATTATAACTTCAAAGAATAAGATAGACAAACCTCTCCAGTAATAACTGATTCTATTTGCGAATATATATTCATAAATTAATAGTAACCAAACTCATAAATAGATTAAGCCGAGGTATCAAAATATGTATTACAATTAGTACTAACTTCTCCAACAAAATAATGCATATCAAGGTTTGATGAATAAATACCAAAGTTTATTTCCAAAGGTAAAGCTAGGAAGGATTATGGTAATACCAAATATAGACTTCGACCATTTGACTCAGTTCAAGCTGATAACGACTGAATACCAGTAAGTTCAAAGGATCAAAAGGACTGGGGATGTAAAAGAGAATCAACGGCGTAGTGAGGTTTTCTTTGAGGAACCCAGGGCACTCTAAACTCCGTGTCGAGCTACCATCAGACAAAACAGACAGGGTTGCTTGGCATCAGACAAAAGAGAAGGTTTCCTGGCATCAAGCTAAACAGACAAGGTTTCCTGGCATCAAGCTAAACAGACAAGGTTTCCTGGCATCAGGAAAAAAAAAGACAAAGTTTCCTGGCATCAGGAAAAAAAGACAAAGTTTCGTGGCATCTGACATCTCAGGCAAGGTTTCCTGGCATGGACAAAACGGACAAGTTTGCTTGGAATTAGACAAAAAAGACAAGGTGTCCTGGCATCTGACAAAACAGACAGGATCTAGTGGCATTAGAAAAAATGACAAGGTCTTCTGGTATCTGAATAAATAGACAAGGTCTCTTGGCATTTAACAAAACAGACAAGGTTTCCTAGCATTTGAAAAAGCAGACAAGGTTTCATGGCATCAGTTAAAACAGACAAGGTTTCCTGGCATCAGGCAAAACAGATAATTTTTCCTGGCATCAGACAAAACCGACGCAGTATCCTGGCACTAATCAACACAGAAAAGGTCTCCTTTCATCTAACAAAACAGACGAGGTTTCTTGGTATTACACAAAACAGACAAGGTCTTCTAGCCTCTGGCAAAACAGACAAGGTTTCTTGGTATTGGACAAAACGAACAAGGTCCCCTGGCATATGACAAAACAGACAAGGTCTACAGGCATGAGATAAAACCGACGAGATTCCTGACATCTGATAAAACAGACAAGGTCTCATGGCATTTGACAAAAAAAGGCAAGGTCTCCACGTATCTGACAAAAGATACAAGGTTTCTAAGCCTTAGACAAAACAGACAGGGTCTCCTGACATCTTAAAAAAACAGGCAAGGTCTAAAAACATTAGGAAAAAAAGATTATATCTCTTGGCATTAGACAAAACAGACAAGGTCTCCTGGCCTCTGACAAAACAAACAGACGAGGTCTCTTGGTATTTGACAAAACAGACAAGGTTTCAAAGCATTAGACAAAACAAACAAGGTCTCCTAACATTAGACAAAACAGACAAGGTCTCCTGACATCTGAAAAAAACAGACAAGGTCTAAAAACATTAGGCAAAATCGATTAGGTCTCTTGGCATTAGACAAAACGGACAAGGTCTCCTGACATCTGAAAAACAGACAAGGTCTAAAAACATTTGGCAAAATCAATTAGGACTCTTGACATTTGACAAAATAGACAAGGTCTCCTGGCATCTGATGAAACAGACAAGGTCTCCTGGCATTAGACAAAACAGACAAGGTCTCCTGACATCTGAAAAAACACACAAGGTCTAAAAACATTAGGCAAAATCAATTAGGTCTCTTGGCATTAGACAAAACGGACAAGGTCTCCTGACATCTGAAAAAACAGACAAGGTCTAAAAACATTGGGCGAAACCGATTAGGACTCTTGGCATTTGACAAAACAGACAAGGTCTCCTGGCATCCGATGAAACAGACACGGTCTCCTGGCATTAGACAAAACAGACAAGGTCTAAAAACATTGAGAAAAATCGATTAGGACTCTTGACATTTGACAAAACAGACAGGATATCCTGGCATCAGAGAAAGCAGACAAGGGCTCCAGGCATTAGACAAAACAGACAAGGTCTCCTGGCATCTGACAAAACAGACGAAGTATACCAGACATTAGACAAAACAAAGAAGGTCTCATAACATTTGACAAAACAGACAAGGTCTCTTGGCATTAGACAAAACAGACAAGGTTTCCTGGCATCAGACAAAACAGACAATGTCTCCTGACATCTGACAAAACAGACAAGCTATCTTGGGATTAGACAAAACAGACAAGGTCTCTTGGCTTTTGACAATAAAGGCAAAGTCTCTTGCCTTTAGAAAATACAGACAAGGTCCACAGCCATTTGACAAAACAGACAAATTCTCCTGGCGTCTGACAAAACAGACAAGGTCTCTTGGCATTAGATAAAACAGACACGGTCACCTGGTATTAAACAAAACAGATAGGCTCTCCTGACATCAGACAAAACAGACAAGGTCTCCAAGCATTAGACAAAACAGACGAGATCTCCAGGCATCTGACGAAACAGACATGATATATTAGGCATTACACAAAGCAGACAGGGTCTCCTGACATCTGACAAAACAGACAAGGTCCCCTAACATTAGATAAAAAAGACAAGGGCTTCTGTCATCAGACGAAACAGACAAGGTCTCTTGGCATTCAACAAACACCGACAATGTCTCTTGGGATCTGTATAAACAGGCAAGGTCTCTTAGCATTAGACAAAACAGACAGTGTCTCCAGGTATTACAGAAAACACACAAGGTCTCCAGGCATTAGACACAGTAGACATGATCTCCTAGTTACCTGAAAAAGCCAACAAGGTTTCCTAGAATCAGGCAAATTAGACAAAATATCCTGGATAGAATTACAAGGTAATTTTAGATGCTTTAGCTATGTATCCTCACATAGCTTTGGACTGGCATAAGATGAGAAAAGAATATATATTATCAAATAATTTTTCCAATATGCTGAGAATATGAATATACAGTATTACCTCTACATACGATCTTAATTCGTTCTGCAGGAGATGGACGGTCGGCGAGGAGGTAGAGATGGGGATTGCGATAGCGTACCGTAACTTACTCTAACTTACACTACTTAGCTTATTTGTTTTTATTTAATTTTTATATTTTATATTTCTTTTTACATTTTCTTTTTTTCTTTTTGATTTTCAATTTTCATCACTTTCACTCACTTCAATCTTAGTTTTCTTTGCTTCACTCTTTCTCTTCATCACGATCACTAGACCGCTTCATAGATTTTTTAAAGAAACTGTCGAGAGAAAGTTGCTTGGTACGACTTTTCAGAATTTTTCTGAAATGAGTAAAGCAGACATCATCGAATTGCGAAACTACACAGC
>NC_090733.1:91335221-91340221 GCF_036898095.1 Palaemon carinicauda | reverse complement strand
TCAATCTGTCATTGAACCATCAATCATCTTTTGTATTTTCTTTCTATTCAAAAGTTAGTTGAAAGTTATGTCTTTAGAGCAATGACCCATCTTTAATAAAAATATTATCATGAGTTAAAAAAAACTTGAACATTGTTAACATAGACGTTATTTTCCAAAGGGGAAATGTGTAGAATTCAGTTTAGATAGAAAAAAAAAAAGTTGTGTTGAAACAGTTCGACACTGATGTAAAGAATTCATTGAACTTCCAAATGTAGTGTTTCACGGACATTTTCTTTTGTAAGTGGAGAATAAAAGAACATAAAATGAACGAAAAACTTCACCATTTTCACCATTAATCTTATTTCCCAGAAAATAAGCTGATATTGACAAAAGGTTGTGTCCAACTGAAAAGCCCCTTAATAAGTAAGTGAGTACAAGCAACGTGAAAACAATAAATCTCACCAACAGCTGAGCATTGGAAAAAGAGTCTATTGGGGCACTACTCGGTCTCTCCCCATTCCTCGGGTAGGGCGGGAGGTATTAGTCATACCCCAGTGAAACGGGGTACGATATCTAACTAAATATTTAGCCTTCATTATTTAGATTGATAAACATGGGGAAACTGAGTCTCTATATATTGCTACAAATGAACAGCATGAAAGTATATTGCATCTATTTATATCAAAGATATATGAAATCAAAACATTTCCAAAAAACATATTTCTAGATCCTCGTCAGAAAATAAACTGATATTTATAAAAGGTAGTGTTCAACTAAAACAGCTCCAATAAAATGTTATATGAACAATAGAATGTGAAAACAATGAACCTCACCAGCAGCTGAGCATTGGGAAAAAAAAGTCTATTGACACAAGCTCACCTTTGACACTATTCCATGTCACAGCTGGTTGACTCCTACGCTGCAGGGAATATCAGTAAGCCTCATATGCAAATTAGAATAAACAGCCTACTTCGTGGTAGGGTGAAATTACCCTCAAGCTAGTGTTCACTAAGACTAATATGAATATTACTGCACATGTACATCTTCTATAAGCTTCAGAGGGTCATGGACTTAAACAATATATCCAGTTATAAGAGGATTACAGTTTTTTCCTAAAAGTTTTTATGTTTTCAACGATTTGGTTTCTTTATTGATATATCTCCCTTATCCATTCGATAGCAAGTTTCCGTATATATATATATATATATATATATATATATATATATATATATATATATATATATATATATATATATATATTCAGTCACGCTCAGCTGTTCCCGTCCCTCTGATGGTGTTGAGAGGGAGAGTAGCCATACCCTGAGGAGAGAGCGGTGCGTGTGAGTGTGCGTGTGTGTGCATATCTATCAAATTATTCAGCTGTTTTATCGAGAGGTTACTTACACTTTTATGTGTGTGTGTATATATATTTATATATATACATATATATATATATATATATATATATATATATATATATATATACGTGTATATATATATGTATGTATGTATCTATCTATCTATATATATATATATATATATATATATATATATATATATATATATATATATATATATATATATTTCTATATGTGTATATATTTAAATATATATTATATATGCAGTATATATATATATATATATATATATATATATATATATATATATATATATATATATGTATATATATATATATATATAAACACGTGTAAATTTGCAAAATTTAATATATATATATATATATATATATATATATATAAATATGTATATATATATATATATATATATATATATATATATATATGTAAACACGTGTAAATTTGCAAAATTTAATATATATATATATATATATATATATATATATATATATATATATATATATATATATATATTATATGCATATAAAAAATTATTGATCTCGTATCTGTGAATAACTTTCTAATGCCCAAAATTTCATCAAAATTAGGGATTGATAAGATTGTTCAGAAGAGAACAAAGAATATAGAAATGATTCAAACGTTGTAACTCGTTTTCGTTTATCCAGAACATCCACTGGTAATCGTCAATGACAAGCGTGGTCTGGAATCACTGCCCGATGGAATATATATTTTATGATACATCTGAATATCAGAGAAATCCACCACAAATGCAAATGACGACAGCCGTAGATCCCGCGATGTGTTCGTGGAATTGTGTTGGTGTCATACTGTATATCCTTAACAGGAATAGATATAATATAGTTTCCTGCTCTTTACTCTGGGAAATATATAGAGGCTTTTAGTGACACAGTGTTTCCATATTGATGAATCTATTTATATAGCTGTCTTTTCTCACGTTCATCTATTTCATATGGGGGGAAATGTTTTTATTTCATTTATTTTGGATATATAAATAAAAGATACTTTGCTGCTGTTCATTTTAAGAAATATATACAGGCACCGTTTTCCCATATTTATCAATCTATCTATACTAGTGTACGCGTCAAAAAGGACGGCTAAATATTTAAATAGATATGGCACCCCATCTCAGCTTTGTATGACCGGAAATATACATATATATATATATATATATATATATATATATATATATATATATATATATATATAAGCTTTGTATGACCGGATATATATATATATATATATATATATATATATATATATATATATATATATATATATATATATATATATATAAGCTTTGTATGACCGGATATATATATATATATATATATATATATATATATATATATATATATATATATATATATATATATATAGCGTTGTATGACCGGATATATATATATATATATATATATATATATATATATATATATATATATATATATATATATATATATATGCACCACACACATACACACACATATCAATATATATATATATATATATATATATATATATATATATATATATATATATATATATACAATTAGAATAGCGTCAACGTTATCCCTGCGTGTCGTAAGAGGTGACTAAAAGGGACGGGACCCCCTCTCCTGTATATAATCTTCCGAGACGTCAACAAAGAGATGGAACGGGGGGGAGAGTGACTGCTCCCCGCACTCTAGTTTTGGGGTGTTTGAATGTGCGTGGATGTAGTACGATAGAGAGTAAAAGATGTGAGGTTGGAAGTATGTTTAGGAATAGAAGGATAGATGTATTGGCCTTGTGTGAGAAAAAGATGAAAGGAAAGGGTGAAGTGATGTTTGGTGAAAAGTCTGGTGGAGTGTTTGGGATTGAAAGGGGAAGAGCGAAAGAGGGTGTGGCTTTATTGCTGAGTGAATGGATGACAGGTAAAGTAGTGGAATGGAAGGAGATATCATCTAGGTTAATGTGGGTAAGGGTTAGGTTGGGTAGGGAATGTTGGGCGTTTGTCAGTGCGTATGGGCCAGGTAGTGAGAAAAGGGAAGAAGAGCGGAAAGAGTTCTGGAATGAATTAACTAGGTGTGTAGAAGGACTGGGTAGAAGGAATTATGTAGTTGTCATGGGTACCTTAAATGCTAGAGTGGGCGCTAGAGAGGTAGAATGTGTCATTGGGAAGTATGGAATACCAGGTGAAAATGAGAGTGGTGAGAGACTGGTAGATATGTGTGTTGAACAAGAGATGGTAATAAATGCTAGCTTTTTCAAAAAGAAAGATAAAAACAAGTATACATGGGTAAGAGTGACAAATGGACGTGTAGTAGAAAGGGCATTAATGGATTATGTGTTGATAACTAAAAGAATGTTTGGAAGATTGAAAGACGTGCACATGTTTAGGGGTATGGCTAATGGTATGTCTGATCATTTCTTGGTGGAAGGAAAATTAGTTGTAGCAAAAGAGTGGTGGAATAGAGTAGGTGGATGTAAAAGGGAGCTAGAGAGGGTTGAAGAGCTAATAAAACCACGGGTAAAAAGTAAATATCAGGAAAGGTTGAAAATGGCATATGACGAAGTGAGAATAAGAGAAACTGGTAATTTAGAGGAGGAGTGGAAGTTGGTAAAAGAAAATTTTGTTGGGATTGCAAGTGATGTGTGTGGCAAGAAGGTTGTTGGAGGCAGCAAGAGGAAGGGCAGTGAATGGTGGAATGAAGAAGTGAATGTAAAAGTGGAAGAGAAAAAGAGGGCTTTTGAAGAATGGCTGCAGAGTAATAGTATAGAGAAGTATGAAAAATATAGAGAAAAATGTGGAAGTAAAGCGCAAGGTACGTGAGGCAAAGAGGGCAGCTGACCTGAGGTGGGGTCAGGGATTGGGTCAGTCATATGAAGAGAATAAGAAGAAGTTTTGGAAAGAAATGAAGAGAGTAAGGAAGGCAGGCTCAAGGATCGAAGAGACAGTGAAAGATGGGAATGGAAGTTTGTTAAAAGGAGAGGAGGCAAGGAAAAGGTGGGCGGAATATTTTGAAAGTTTACTGAATGTTGAGGATAATAGGGAGGCAGATATAATTGCTGTTGCAGGTGTTGAGGTGCTGGTGATGGGAGATGAGAATGAGATAGAGATTACAATAGATGAAGTGAGGAGAGCACTAGATGAAACAAGAGTAGGAAAAGCATCTGGTATGGATGGTGCGAGAGCTGAGATGTTGAAGGAAGGGGATGTAACTGTACTTGAATGGTTGGTGAGATTGTTTAATATGTGTTTTGTGTTGTCAATGGTACCAGTAGATTGGGTTTGTGCATGTATTGTACTACTACATAAGGGTAAGGGAGATGTGCATGAGTGCTGTAATTCAAGAGGTATTAGTTTGTTGAGTGTAGTTGGAAAAGTGTATGGTAGAGTATTGATTAATAGGATTAAGGATAAAATAGAGAATGCAATCTTAGAAGTACAGGGTGGTTTTAGAAGAGGGAGGGGATGTATGAATCAGAATTTTACAGTTAGGCAGATATGCGAGAAATATTTAGCAAAACGTAAGGAGGTGTATGTTGCGTTTATGGATCTGGAGAAAGCGTATGATAGAGTTGATAAGGAAGCAATGTGGAATGTGATGAGGTTATATGGAGTTGGTGGAAGGTTTGTGC
>NC_090733.1:91327721-91330221 GCF_036898095.1 Palaemon carinicauda | reverse complement strand
ATGGCGTGTCACTCTGGATCAAACAAAATAACTAATCATCATCATCTTCTCCTACGCCCACTGACGCAAAGGGCCTCAGAGTGATTTCACCAGTCGTCTCTATCTTGAAATTTTAAATTAATACTTTTCCAGTCATCACCTCCTACTTCACGCTTCATATTCCTCAGCCATGTAGGCCTTGATCTTCCAACTCTTCTAGTGCCTTGTGGAGTTTGGTTTAAATGAGCAAGCACTAAATTAATACACTAAAATTCCGAGTAGATTTCAAAACTAATTTGAAATACATCTATTTGCATGTGTTACTGTGATTGTTTGTGCTTTGTTTAATATGACATCTTTTATATTTTAAAGATGTGCACGAAAATAGAACCAAACCCTCGAAAATTAAACGATTTCTGATATGTAGGATGTTATCCAATATTAGAAATACTAATGCAGCTACATCGTATCAGTATAGCCAAACTACATTTGTTTTTGTGGGAAAAATATAATGATGAGGAAGTATGAATATTGAATTTAAGAAACCATCAAAGAAGAAAGGAATAAATAATTTTAAAGCGTGTACCCGATCCGGAACAAAGCAGTTTTAAAGTTTATATTAATTGATCTATTAAGAAAAAATCAGCATCTTTTATGATTCATTTATTTCAGAAAAAGAAAAAAAATTATAGGTTTTCCTACTGATAGTTTTTTACCCCGGGAGAAAATAAGAAATTATTTCAAAATTTAACTCTCGTACTTTGCTATTTCTAAAAAATTATGAAGGGTAATTAATTTTTTTTAGAAAGGAAATACCACCAAGCGGCAAACTTAACTAGTAAACTAAAATACAAATTTTTTAATCATAAATATGCAATAGAGGACTATGTTTGATGAATGTTTTTCTTTAGTTGATTTATTTTCCAGTGGTAAATTAACAATTGTAATATGGATAAGACCAATATTTAAGCGAAAAAATCAACAACCTACATTCAGATATATAAATAAAAGAGGGTTTAAAAAAATTTCATGATCAGAGATGTAGCCTTTTATGTGGATTATTGTAATCTATTTTTACATTGTTCTCTATGCATCGTATATACTCTCAAACCATCTATTCTACATGATAATTTAATAGAGTTTACCTATTTTTTATGGAATAGTATATCACTATCCATTTGGCATTTAAATTATATAATATCGAGGATATAATTATAAAGATGAGGCCTTCTCCATCATGAGGCCCAATACTACTTGGAGTCTTATTCCTGCCGTGACCAAGTTGTGGAATGATCTTAAGCAGGTAGTTGAATTGGTAGTAATTCAAAGGTTCAGATTTGCAACAAATGTCTTTATGTTGAACAGGCTGCCTTAAGCCATTTTAAAGTTTATATATGCAAGTTCTTATTTAATATTGTTACTGTTCTTGAACTATTTTATTTCAATTGTTCATTACTTCTCATATAGTTTATTCATTTCTTTGTTATTTTCTTGTTGGAAATCTTGGGCTTATAGCATTCTGCCTTTCCAACTACGGTTATAGCTTACCTAACAACAACAATAATAATAATAATAACAATAATAATAATAATAATAATAATAATAATAATAATAATAATAATAATAATAATAATAATAATAATAATAATAAAACAACAAAAACAACGTGTATTTTAAATATAAAAATACAAGACAGTCTTTATAAAAAATCCTGAAGTAAAACAACAAAAGCAATGCATATTACACATATGAAAATAGAACGCAGCTTAAAAGAAATCGTGAAATTCCGGTGTACACTATTTCTCCAACAGCATTCCCATTAGGAATGGAATCGCTGAGTTACTGTGAGCGCTATGTTCGACGTACACTAACCTCGTAGAGAAATCGAAGAGAAATAAGGCTACATTTCTCCTACATTGTGGAAAAGGCCTAATAAATTTCCTCCATCGTCGAATTTACATTTTCCGATAGATTCTTGATTTCGTTAAAATATGCGAATTCAACTCTGCTCTTTTTAAATGACATTTGTTCCATCTGCCTGCCTGTCTGTCTGTCTGTCTCAACTCTGGTCTTTTAAAATAACCTTCTCTCTCTCTCTCTCTCTCTCTCTCTCTCTCTCTCTCTCTCTCTCTCTCTCTCTCTCTCTCTCTCTCTCTTTTCACCATTATCATGCACAGACGTCTTTGTTTCTAGGTATCAGGGTCATTCACGGACCTGGTATTTTCTAAAACTTTCTACCTTCTTCCTCTCAAACACTCCCCATCCTATACTATCTATTCACATATTCCTTAACCTCCATTTCTTATTAAGATTAAACCACCTAAAATCACATTAATTTGTCCCTATAAAAACTTTAAATCTTCATGGTTTAATTTTTCGCATTTTCCTCACTTCACGGATGGTAAAGATATAAATCATGTCAATAGTTTCCACCTTTTTAAACGAATTTATAATGTCCGCCTTTCATCTCTATGAAGAATTGCTATTAGGCCCCGCCTCCAATTTGAACTTGCTTTTCACT
>NC_090733.1:91317721-91320221 GCF_036898095.1 Palaemon carinicauda | reverse complement strand
ATATATATATATATATATATATATATATATATATATATGTATATATATGTACACCCACACACACACTATATATATATATATATATATATATATATATATATATATATGTATATGTATACATATATATATATATATATATGTATATATATACATATATATATATATATATATAAATATAAATATATATATATATATATATATATATATATATATATATATATAAATTATGTATTTATATATACATATATCATCATCATCATCATCATCATCTGTTACAAGTCCACTGCAGAATAAAGGCCTCGGTCATGCTCTTTCTTCTTTTTATGGTGTGCCACTGCAAGCCCGCACGCTTTCTTAGTTCTCCAATCCATTGGCTTCTCTTCTATTCCCTGCTTCTTTTACAACCACTAGTGGCCCATTATGCTATTCCTAATGTATATACATATGTATAACGATTATATATATATCATCATCATCTCCTCCTACGCCTATTGACGCAAAGGGCCTCGGTTAGATTTCGCCAGTCGTCTCTGTCTTGAGCTTTTAATTCAATACTTCTCCATTCATCATCTCCTACTTCGCGCTTTATAGTCCTAAGCCATTTTGGCCTGGGTCTTCCAATTCTCCTAGTGCCTTGTGGAGCCCAGTTAAACGTTTGGTGAACTAATCTCTCTTGGGGAATAAGAAGAGCATGCCCAAACCATCTCCATCTACCCCTCATCATGATCTCATCTGCATATGGTACTCAAGTAATCTCTCTTATAGTTTCATTTCTAATCCTGTCCTACCATTTAACTCCCATTATCCTACTGAGGGCTTTATTCTTAAATCTACTAAATCTATTGGAGATTGTTTCATTGTCATACCATGACTCATGTCCATAGAGTAACACCGATCTCACTAAAGTGATATATAGTCTGATTTTTATATGGAATTCTAGGTGATTTGACTTCCAAATTTTACTTAACCCAGTCATTATCTGATTTCTTTTTTTTTTCAATCTTTCACTTAACTCTAATTCTAAAGACCCTATATTGGAGATCATTGTTCCAAGATACCTAAATAATTCTACCTCACAAATCCTTTCTCCTTCCAATGGTATTTCATCTTCCATTGTATACTCTGTTCTCATTATCTCTGTCTTTCTTCTATTTTTCTTCAGCCCCACCTTGTGTGATATTTCATGCATTCTGGTAGGCCAGCATTGCAAATCATGTGGTGTTCTGCTAAGAAGGACAGCATCATCAACATACTCTAGGTCTGCTAAATTCATATCACCAATCAAGTCGAATCCTTCTCCACCATCTCTGACTGTTCTTCACATTACTAAGTCCATGAGGAGGATAAACAACATAGGAGACAACACATTCCCTTGGAGTACTCCGCTGTTCACTGGAAACACACTTGATAAGATTCCATTAACAATAACTTTGCACTTGCTATGCTCATGAACAGACTTAATCAAATTTACATATTTAAGAGGAATTCCATAATAACAGGATTCTCCACTAAATTAGCTGATGCACACTATCAAAGGCTTTTTCATAGTCCAAAAATACCCTCAAAAGGGGATTTATATATTCTACGCATAGCTGTCTCAAAATGAAAATTTGGTCAGTGCAACTTCTACCTTTTCTAAATCCTGCTTGTTCATCTCTCAGCTTTCCATCAATCTTTCTATACAGTCTCTTATGAATAAGCATACTATATATTTTCATAACTACTGACGTAAGTGACACGCTTCTGTAATTATTGCAATCAGTCAGGTCGCACTTTTTAGCTATTTTCACCAACACTCTTAACTCCCATTCATCAAGTTTTGCCTCTTCATACCACATTCTACATCGTGATAATCTTGTAAGTAGTCTGGGAGTCACTTCATTTTCGGCCAGTATCATCTCGGCAGTTATTCCATCGTACCCAGGGCTTTCCATCTCTTTAGTTTTCTTAGGATAGCTTCGACTTCAATCAGAGTGAATTCATTCATGGGCACATCAAGGTCTTTATCAGCTTCGGGTATATCAATCAAATTATTCCCTTCATATGTCCTATTCATAACCTCACTAAATTGTTCCATCCAACTGTGTCTTTCTTCATCTTCTGCTGCTATAACAGAGCCATCTCTCTTTTTGATGGGTGTATGCTTCTTCTTCTTTGCCCCCGTCGAGATTTCATTAATAATTTTATGAGCGATTCTCATATCATAACCACTTACTAAATTCATAGCTTTGTCAGCCTCATCTGCTTTACTATCTAGATACTCTCTCAAATCATTCCTGGCTTTTATTTTGACCTCGCTGTCAATACTGGAATACTTAGTATGCTCTACCTTGTAATTATCATTACCTCCTCGAAAACTTTCAACAATCAATTTCTGTCTTTATTCCGGTTTATAGTATCCCAAGTATCATTCGATATCCATGGCTTTCCCCTTGTAACTGTTTGTCCCAGGACTTCTTCGTCACTTAAAGTCCCTAAGACTGCAAATCGATGCCTACAT
>NC_090733.1:91307721-91310221 GCF_036898095.1 Palaemon carinicauda | reverse complement strand
GCATAAAATTATTAAGAAATGTTCTTTTTCATAGGAATGTGACTGCATTCTATATATGTATGAATGTTATAAAGAAAAATGCCATTTTGAGCAATTCTAGAATGTGACGATGTGAGAAATCTAAAATCACGTATAGTAAGATATTACCAAGGCTATCTGACTTTCTAATGATACACACAAAATATATGCCCACCAGCGCTAACTGAAAACTCCAACCACGATCATTTCACACAGAAAATTTCACCCAAAGCCAATTCCACTCAAAGAAAATTCCACCCCAAGAAAATTCCACTCCGAGAAAATTCCACCCAAAGATGATTCCACCCAAAGAAAATTCCACCCAAAAGAAAATTCGATTCAAGTAAACAACAATTTAAAACAAATAATCTAAAGACGAACGAATTACCAAAATAAGAGTTTTTAACAAACAAACAATAATTCTAAATTACCTAAAGAAAAAAATAGTTGTATGCAAGTAAACAACAATTTAAAACAAAGTATCTAAAGAAAAATGAATTACTAAAATAAGAGTTCTAAATAAGCAAGCAATAATTCAAAATTACCAAAAATAGTTGTTCACAAGTAAACAACAGCCTAAAATTTCCAGAAAATTAGCGATATAAAAGAATTAATAAATCTAATTAGGCTTCCAGTAATCAGTACTACTTCAAGGTTTAAGCTAACACGTTCAAACTATATTACATTTAAGAAATTATAGACATGTCCTTGAAATTTATTAAAAATGAAAAAGGAAAACAGAAGCTTTGTGATGAATCTTATTATATTTATGAAAGAAAAAAAAAACATCAGAGTAATCCATCCATAACTAAAACGTATTGGAGATGTGAACAGTTTTATAAAAGTTGCAAGGCACGTATACATACACCTTATGATTGTGATGTGCTGGAGATCATTTTTAGATATAGAAGCCATAATCATCCAGGATCCAGTTCCATGGTGGAAGTCCGCAGTGCCATAACAAATTTAAAAGAGGAAATTTATACACGAGGAGTTGTCACATCATCTCGGAAAGTAATAGCATCCACTGTGGATCGGCTAAGTGAGGAAGCGAGGTCACAGTTGCTAAGTACATCTACTATTTCCCGTAGCATACATAATTTTAGACACAGGTCTCAGGGGATTCCATCACTACCAACAAGTCGAATGGGGTTTAAAATTCCTTCTCAGTTCAAGTGCCTTGATGATCCTGAACGCATTTTTATTTCTGCAACAGAATTGTGGTTAAATGAGTTAGTAGAAAATACAACTTAGTTATGTGACGGGACATTTAAATCATCTCCACAACTTGGACTCAACTCTTCACGGTGCATATCATTGCTCGTAATACATTTCTCCCCCGCGTCTTTTCTCTAATGCCGAATAAAAGAGCAAAAACGTAAAAGAGATTTTTTGAAGCTCTGCTTCAGTTGCGTCCAAATATTTGTCCGTCGAATTGCTTAGTGGACTTTGAAAAGGAATCCATAATGCTCTTTTAACTGTGTTTCCTAACTCTTCTATACGCGGTTGTTTGTTTCACTTTGGCCAATCTTGCTGGCGAAAGATATGTGAGTTTGGCAGAAAAACTAAGTAAAATAATAACCCACAGTTTGCTCTTAAAACTAAATGCTTTAATGCTCTGGTATTTCTTTTACCATCCAAATACGTCTGTGCATTTGAATTGCTTTCGGACGATAATCATATACCAGATGAGTTTATTGGTTTCTTTGAAAGCACCCATATTGGCGTGCACCGAGGAAGAGGAACCAGCCGCAGAAGAGGAGAGCCCCTTTTCTCAATAGGTCTCTGGAATGTACATGAACAGGTCACAAAATATATCACGGTCCAATAATGAAGACAAAGGTTTCCATAGTGATCTACGATCGTCGTTAGCAAGCATACACCCAAATCTCTGGAAACTTTGTGCCGCATTGCAAAAGGAAGAAAGCCTGACTCAAACAAAAATGATTCACATTACTCGAGGGGATCACAACAATCAAAGAAATAAATACAAATGCATTGATGCCAGACTTGGAAATCTCGTCGAATGTTTCGATGTCAATGATATTTTGAAGTTTCTAAGAGGTGTTGCATATAACCTTCATTAAATTTTATTTTTCTCTTATTTCTGATAATTCTAACTATTTTTATTGGATATCCAATTTCTGAAATATATTCTTTTTGAAGCAAATTTTATAATTCTTATATCAATGTCAGATTTAAACCCTTTGTTGAAAGTTTCGATGCCTGTTATTTTCCTCTTACTGTTTTTCATTTAATCTTTCTTATTGGAGATGCAAACTTTTAAATATATATTCTCTGTGAAACGTAAATATGTAACTCATAAATTTCTTTTCATAAAAAAAGGAAGAATTATTGTTGTTTGCTGGTTAACCATTCTTTTGACAATCTTCTGATACTTTATATTTTGATACTATGAATAAACTTGGGCGAAATTTTCCTTGGTTGGAATTTTCTATGGGTGGAACTTTCTCAGGGTGGA
>NC_090733.1:91290221-91297721 GCF_036898095.1 Palaemon carinicauda | reverse complement strand
GACTTTATATCTGTTTGTATGCTTCTAGACGTTGGTCGAGATAAGAAATAAACTGATAAATGATAGGCAACAAAGTTTGTGTTCTGTAGTTTTAAGAAGGGGTGAGTTGTATTTCTTCTGCATGTCTGAAATCCAATGGGTTAAGACGCACATTGCGGTGCTTCTGGTGAGATTCATTCTGCTTATAGTATGCTAAACCAGACTAAAACAGCTGTTCAACTTCTTTCCCATTATTGTAGGAGTCACGCTGTGATGGAACGTAGTCATTCAAGCTAGTCAGTTATGCCACAGCAGTAGTTAGATCAAGTTTTGCGCGTTGTCGAGTTTTATTAGATGCATCTGTTCTTTGCAGAATATCATTCCGAAGTTGGTGTAAATTCCTGTTTCAAGGTGATTCATCTGTTTAACAGTCCTGGTTCACAGCGTCCACATATTTTTTCTTCAATGTCATCAACAATATGTTTAAGTACCTCCTTAATCTGCTCATGCTTTAGAACCTTAGTTGAAACAGCTCTGCAGGACCAGCGAGTTGTTGTGACACGTTTCAGAAGCAATGATGAATCATTATTTTTTCAAGCCTTATACAGATATTGCTATCGATGGGTTGAAATTGTGAAGAAAAGAAACAACTGTTCAAAAAATTTAAAGAAATGAAAAGCACATGAGCAGCATTCTAGAGCATTTTTACAAACCAGGTTAAGTGAATGTGCTACACAAGGGATCCAGTATGCAAGATTGTTCTCCTCTCTCACTCTGGCTTGAAGAACTTTGTATTTACCACTCATTGCTATGCACTATTGTAGCGTTGTCCACGACAGTTTCAAAGGTTTAGGTCATGTGTGTTAAAATATTCCATCAAAGCACTGAACATATCTTCAGACCCATGTCCTGTGTTTGCCATAAAAGTTATAAAGCGTTCAAAAGGTCAATCTTTCTCTATGTACCTCAATACAAGGGTCAGTTAGTCAATGTGGGCTGCACAAGGTGCGGAGTCCAAAGAGACTGAGTAGTATCTTAACTTCTTTACAATAGAAATAATTTCTCTGAGAAGTTGTTCACCCATTATGCTGATAACTTCTTCAGTTACTGTAGATGATGAATACTCTGTGTGACCCTCTCCACGATTGGCTTCCGTTTTGATATGATGTGCAAGAAAGTAATTGTTCTGGGAAATAGATTCAAGAATGCCTAGAAGGTTAGCATTTCTATGTGAACCAACTAATTCGTTGTCCACCCTAAATGCTAATCCCCGTTCAGCAATGAAGGGAATAACACTAATCACTCATTTTAATACTGATCTCCAATACTGCTCAGGATGTTCAACCTGTTATGCCAGTTCTATATCCACACGCCCAACTGCTTTTAATCTTCTATTGAAACCAACTGAATTTTCATGAATATGTAGACGTTAGTGTGAATGTTTCCAATCAAAGAAACCCGCATAGGAGAGCAGAGAAGACTAAGATTTTTCTGCATTTAAGCTCATCAATGTGCACATAAAACAGTAAAACATCCCTTTGAGGGAGAGAAACATAACCAGTTCCTTGTTATGACTTCCCCATTATGATTTTGACGACGGAAGAGCCCAAACGTACACAGTCTTGGATATCGATCTTATTAGTTGCTGGTTTGAGTGTGCGGAGAACAATCTTTCATCACAGTACAGAATTGTTGATGCACCCCTTTTTAGCCAGTATTCATGCATCTGCTCCGAAATAATGGATGGCCTAAGTTCAGTATCAGTCCCCCCTGGTGTGCCCTCAACTTCAGCTTCTGAAGGACAGTGTCACTATCACCCTCCATTTCTTTATCTTCTCCAGTTGGACCCATTACTATTTCTGCATGTTCTTTGTCAGGAACAGTAGCTTGGTTATCCATTTCTTTAGACTGATCAGGTTCCGCAATGTTATGACTCATTCCTGACATTTGTCTTGGTTGAGGTTGACCAGTGAAGGAGTGGTCCAATTTTCTAATCCTTTGGCAAATTTTTCAACATCTTGAAAAAAGAAAAAAAAATTCAAGCACTGGCAGTACTGGATGGGAGGAAGAGGAGGAGGGTTTCAGAGTGTGTGACTTTCTATTTGATGACCCCTTTAGCTTATATCTCAATTGCTGTTTTAGTGGCTAGGCATTTTCTTTTTTTTAGCTATGATTAAAGATTACGAAGGGGAAAGATATTTAACGTAATTATTATCTGTTACAAGTTAAAGTATATGTCTTCTTACTCCTGGAAACATTTAACATTGTAGCGGGAGTCTAATTTCTTGAACATGACATCTGAACACTAGGGAACCATAAGGATGACTAGCGTATACCGTTATTATAACTAAGTCAATTTAGATATACTTGTAGATGCTATTATCACGCGTGAGACATACAGATTAATGAGTTAGGTTATATAATAGCTATGACTCGTGTTAGATTAGGATATAATACAAAAAATACTGAGGTATATTATTTTGCAGCCAAAAGTCATTACAATTTCAAACACAACCTACAACCACAGGGACGCAAAATTCGTAACATGCGTATGTACGAGCACCATGTTATTGTCAAACTTGAAAATGAAATTTTCCATTTGGCTAGTATGGGTAATATAAGTGCCCAGTTACAATACTAACCTTATTAAATTAAAATGTATTGTTTTTGTTGGTGGGAGGCCCCCTCTTAATCCGACCTGCCAAAGGCAATATGGAACAAAAAATGCTTTGACAAATAGGATTACTTTGAAGTAGATAAGAGAATAATAACTTTATATGAATATCTTTTATGACTGATAGACAGAAGAGTACATATTCTTTAATAATCTAGTTCGTGGAAAGTAATCTTAAAGCATTAAATATTCTAAGAAACTGAAAAGAAAATAACTGCACTCACGAGAGAGTCTAGGCCGACGAAAAAAAGCATTGCAAAGAAAAGGACGGACCAAAATGGAGCTAGCGGCATCATAGATAGGGCTTCTGGGTATGTGATGAAAACCAAAGCAGGACCTGGAATTATTAATATTATTATTATTATTATTATTATTATTATTATTATTATTATTATTATTATTATTAGCAAAGCTACAACCTTAGTTGGAAATACAGGATGCTAGAAGACCAAGGGCTCCAAAAACCCCAGTGAGGCAATGAAAGAAGGAAATAAATACAAAAGAGAAGTAATGATTAATTAAAATAAAAATGTTTTAATCATGGTAACATCATTAAAATGGATTTCTGATATATAAACTATAAAAGAAAAGAAAAGAGGAAGAGCAAAGAGATAGAATACCCCAAGACAGTAGAAGACATGATACAGAGGCTATGGCATTACCCAATAATATTAGTGAAGTCGCTGCCATTTAGAACATATGACACAAATAGCAGGCATATCTAAAACTAGTAGAAAAAGACAAACATGGAAGTAATTTAGTTAACGATACGGTAGGAAAACAGAGATATAAGGAATTACAATGATTTTGCTCATGGGTAGAATTAGTTGGTTTAGAGAGTTCTTATGATCCTGTCTTATTTTTCAATTCGTTTACCATGTTACTGTTCACTACATTCCCTGGAAGTCTATTCCATGAGAGAGAGAGAGAGAGAGAGAGAGAGAGAGAGAGAGAGAGAGAGAGAGAGAGAGAGAGAGAGAGAGAGAGAGAGAGAGAGAGAGAGAGAGAATATCATACCTGCTGCAGTTACTTTGTCAACTGTGGTTCCCATTTCGTGAGCCATGAAACCCAACACAGAGAAGACAACAAACCCAGCCAATATTGAACAACTGCTGTTCATTATAGGTATGAGAACAGCATCGTGGAGGCAGTTGTTCCTGAATTTGTTATAGGAACCCATCGTAATCACAGTAGACCATCCCGGACCCAGAGAAAAGAATATCTGTGTTGCTGCTTCTGCCCATACCTGGGGAGGGAGAATCTATTCAATGTGTTTTCTGTTTTTTTTTTTTTTTTTTTTTTACTTATTGAATGCATAACATAAAGTAATAAAAGCATACATGCTTATTTCATTTCAAACATCATAGGAGAAAAAAAAATCTCTAGTTCAATATATTTATCGTTCTAACTGAAGTAATTAAATAGAATATGAAGAAAAATGGGAAATCAATTTGATAATTACTGAATGTATATATATATATATATATATATATATATATATATATACATATATATATATATGTATATATATATATATATATGTGTGTGTGTATATATATATATATATATATATATATATATATATATATATATATATATATATATATATATATATATATGTTTGTATATATATATATATATATATATATATATATATATATATATATATATATATATGTTTGTATATATATATATATGTATGTATATATATGTATATATATATATATATATATATATATATATATATATATACATATATATATATATATATATATATATATATATATATATATTTGTGTATATATATATATATATATATATATATATATATATATATATATATATATATATACATATATATATATATATATATATATATATATATATATATATATGTATATATATATATATATATATATATATATATATATATATATATACGTATGTATATGAATATAATATAAGTTTTACCATTATTTACTTACAAGGGGACCTAGGAATAAAGAAACACAAACACTATGCTTATAGTTTACTTATCTTTCTTAATACTTAATTCGATTTGATTTGTATCATACCTGTCCATCCTTGAGTTTTTCAAAGTTGGGGTAAAGGTAGTAGCGTAAGCCATTTACTGCCCCGGGTAGAGTGACTCCACGAACCAACAATATCAACAACATCAAGATGGGGAAAGTTGCTGTAAACCATACCACCTGGAATAAATGGAATATAATAACGGAAAAAAAAACTAGCCCCTTTTTGACAGCATACCTTAGATTTTTATTTTCTTTTTAAATTAAAGCTTTCGCTTCAAATGCCCAGTATATTCTAATCAATGATAAGGCAGTTATATCCTGTAATATGTTAACATATGTAGACCAAAATACCTGGAAGAAAATTTAATTGAAAGGAATATGGTAATAAAAACTAATCCTATTATGGCAGTATGTATCTAATGCACAGTACATTTTTCTCATCTATTGTAATTCTATTATATGCTGCAATATGTTTAACATATACTGTAGTACCCATTTTCATAGATGGCATGAAGAGTTCCAATGTAATTTGTTAAAATTTATATATTTTCTTCTATTGATATGGTATGATATCATTCAATATGTTTAACCTTTATAATGCCCATTTTCACAGACGGTATAAAGATTTACAATGCGATTTATTCAAATTTACCTATTTTCTTCTTTGGATTTGTGATGATACCATTCACCTGCATGGAATAAACTTTTCCAGATAGAAATTTCATAGCAAGATGGTATTAATTGGCATAGGGACATTATAATGGAATTAGAGATCATTGGAAGCTTAGATTAGGTCATATAATCAAGTGGAGGAATAGAAGACAATAAAATCGCTTTGTGTAAGTGACCGTGTAGTATCCATCGCCATTTCCTTCTCGTCACAATGAGTTCAAATTCAAGAAGGAAAAATAGTAATCAGTTCTAATTATATGGCCTAGTTAGGCATAGCCAATAGATATACTTTTATTCCATGTGTGGCATGTAGGAATTCTGACATCATCATAAGAAGGATTGTGAAACTTAACTAATTCTAAATTTATTGTTTTTAAAATAATACCACAACCTAACGGAAGAAAAACAGGACTGCCATCTTTATGATTTATCAGAATAAAGAATTAAAGAATAAATGGATACATCAAACTTCCCAAGGGACATAATGATAATAATAATAATAATAATAATAATAATAATAATAATAATAATAATAATAATAATAATAATAATAATAATAATAAAACTTTAATGTACCGTTTAAGAAAAAAATATTCAAAAGACTGAAATAGCTAAAATAGATCGTTTTACGTGAGATACATAGAAAGAATATGTCACAGCATGGTTATAAAATTCATATATTCAATTAATTAATTTTCCCGGTCGATTAAACAAGGATTGCAACTTTCAAGATGAAAAATGAAAATGCAAATGCAGCTGAAAAAGTCTAGCAAGCGGAAAATTTATACTAATCAACAAACATCAGCTCCAGCAAAATTGAAGAATTACAGATCATAACAGTTAGTCTGTCGTATGGAAAAGCTATTAAAAAAAGAATTTTCTGACGTGAACGTCATTTACTGGCTTATAATTTCACAGTACAAAAAGAGGAATTTAATTTGATGAAAAAACATCTCGTACCCTTTTTGTTGAGTTCAGACAGGAAAATTGTGTCCATTTTGCTCGAAGCGCTGTCGCTAAACTTTTCAACACAAGATAAAAATTGCAATCAACTGCTGACATGAAATGTTTTGGTAATTATTGAGTTATGATATGACCTGAGCGGATTCTCTTTTCCCCCCTGTTAGTTTCATCTAGTTCGTAATGATATTAAGACTTTAATATGTATGTATGTATGTATGTATGTATATATAAAACTTGAAAGATCCTCATACAACTTTTTCTCTGTTAGTTTAATCTAGTATGAGAATATATTTTAACTGTACAATGTATGCATGTATGTATGTATGTATGTATGCATGTATACAACTAGAAAGCGCTTCAATACTTATTTTTCTCAATGTTAGTTTAATATGTTATGTAATTATATTTATAATTTACAATGTATGTATGTATGTATGTATGTATGTATGTGTACATTGTTGACTTACCTTTCCCGTGATTTTGATGCCTTGGAATATGCAAAGGAAGGCAATAATCCAGACAAAAATATTTGTTGCCATCACATTCCACATAACGTCACCAGTCTCATCAATACCTCCTGTTATATTGAGTATTTTACGGCTGTAACAAAGTGAATGAGAATTATACATGTCAATGAGAAGGTATTACACATAAAGACAGAATCTTTGATGGTGAAATCTGAACATATCAACAACGGTATGTACTAACTTTCATGTAAGAAATGAATCTTGGATTTAAGAAAGACAAAAATTGTGTATATGAAATTTCATGTAAGAAGCAAATGTGTTTCTGGGATAGATTTTAAAAAAAAAGCTCACTGGACTTACTGGAAAAATTCGTCAGCGGAAGATACCAGTGTTCTGTTTTCGTCTGGTTCCGAAACATTCATTGAGGTGAACTGGAATGGTCTTTATGATAAAGCGATGACTAAAAAGATCATATATAGTAACAAAAATGGGATTTGATCGAAGTGATATTATGTATAAGCAAAATGGCTGGTTAAGAATTTTTTTTCCTGAAAGCTATTTATTCAAGAATATTTATAAATTATTTATTAGCCTTAGTAATGTATATGAGCAGCCTCTAAAATGAATATGAGGTGTGAAAAGTGGCTACTGAATTACAATGAGATATTCAAACTATAAAGGCTGAAGAGGAAAACAGGGATCGTGGGAAACC
>NC_090733.1:91270221-91282721 GCF_036898095.1 Palaemon carinicauda | reverse complement strand
CTCTCGTGTGAACAGTGAATCACTTTAACTCTTGATTGTTTTTAGATAGTAAATACCTTCAATCAAATAAAAATGATTCACTTACGCGAGGACAAACGAAAAAAGAAAAATCAGCTCTTCGACCTTCTGGACACGGTAAACGCTGAGAGCAAACTGGCCTTTACCTTTGTCGGTGACGCACTTCTTTGTTAGGATTGTCATTTTGTCGACAGTTGCTAAGTGACGACCATGAATACTTTTGTTACCGTCAACAAATGCTGAAGTTACCATGAGTACATTAGAATGGTGTAACTCTCTCGAGAAATAAAAGTAGGAACAACGTTGCCTTGGGACACATGATTTATTGCGTTAGTTTCTTGCATTCTTGATTTGACATTTATTCTTATACATTCAGGTATGCTTTGTGTTGGTGTTTCAAGTTCGGATATTGCCTTAAATACTTAGAATAAATAGTTTGGTCTTCTATTTCTCGAGAAAATAGAACTAACAACTTCCATGTACTCAGTAGAAGGGTGTAATTTTCTAGAGAGCCACATTGACTTGGGACAGGTGAATTATTGCGTTAATTTCTTGCATTCTTGATTTGACGTTTTTATTTTTTATTTATTCAGGTGTGTTTAGTGTTCTGTTTAAATTTCATTGACTGTTCTAGAATAATGAGGAACAAAACTGCAATTTTCGCGAGAAATAAAAGCAAGATCTACATTGACTTGGAACAGGGGAGTGAATGTGTTAATTTCTCTCCATATTTTATTTGACATCTTATTTCTATTTATTCAGGCGTGCTTAGTGTTCTGTTTGAAGTTTGGTGATTGCTTAAAAGAATGCAGTTTTCTCCAAATCATAGTATTTTATCAATGCTTTGTCTACTGATAAGTATCCTATGTTTTTATTTCAATTTCATATAAACACCATTAAATATAAAAGAACATTAGTAACCTTGCATAGACTATGTATTTGTATATCAAGTACATTTTACCAGTTAGTGAAAATAAATAACGGCTGATGACATATGTCCCGAAAAAGCGTGAAGAAACAATTGATATATATATATATATATATATATATATATATATATATATATATATATATATATATATATATATATATATATATATATATATATATATATATATATATATATATATATATATATATATATATATATATATATATATATATATATATATATGCGTAAGCGACCCGCTAAATACTTAGATAGATATGCAAACACACGACTACGCACATGCATCCACTCTCACCAGGGTATGAACCACTGTGGCGTGCGCAATTTCCATGTAGAATAAACAGTTTCATATTACTCGGACGACTGTTATGTCGTTATCAGAACAATTTATTTGGTTCTTAGTTATTTGCCATAAAAGAGCAGAGCATTTTACTGCTAATAATTATCTTCAATCGATAAAGGATCACTTTTCTCAAGTCTCAATTCTGAATCATTAACTGAACATTATATCGTTAATTTTAATCAATTCAAGCAAGAGTGAGGGGGCACGCATATTAATTGTGCTGTACATTACAGTTATTAGGCAAACGAGTGTTAATATATTAAATAATCGCAGTGTCTTTTGGGCGTAGTGCGAGCCCAGCGGAGACGAGGGTACACTACCATAGTTCCCGCCCACAGGTGAGTTACTTACCTAGACTGTGTTCGTGCCCAACTCTGCTCCCCCTGCTTTCAAGAGTGACTGGTGAGGTATATTAGCCACCTGGCCGTATGGGGATACGTGGCTTCCTCTAGGAGGTTGGTGGTAGCTGTTATCACTTGACATCTCCTGCAATATAGGTCCCCCTAAATCGAATCCCCCAGTGCTTTCCCGACCTCCCTCATGCTTGGACCTGGGGGTAAATGTCTATCATCAATTTGCATGCCACATGACACCAGTCGTTTACAAACAAACTCTTCCAGGGTCGGGGTGGCTTAATCACAGGTCATGAACCCGGTGACCTACTTCCTAATGGTTTACGTCACTGGGGATGGCTTATGTTATATTAAATTTTCGTATTACTGTGACACTACTCCCCCTTCACCCTACCGGGGGAAGGGGGAGAATCTAAATGCTTTCATGATATTTTTAGAATAAGTATGCTATAAATTTTTACATACACACGTTTACACGGCCAGAAGAGAGAGAGAGAGAGAGAGAGAGAGAGAGAGAGAGAGAGAGAGGAGAGAGAGAGAGAGAGAGAGAGAGAGAGAGAGATAAATTATATTGGAAATAAGTTGTAAAAAACTCTCTTTTTGAAATTATGCAACATATATTCGTGAACAATCGAAAGTTGTCATCTCATGATTCTATGTAAATGTAAAGTAGGTTAGAGCGATGGGTTGAAATTATAAATCTGTCAACTAAGCTACACAAGTGTCATTTACCAACGGGTGAATACGTTCGACGCTCCAACCTGTCTAGAATAACATTTTAATGATGGTGTATTCTATGATTACATTTTCAACGAAGCAAGAGAGAGAGAGAGAGAGAGAGAGAGAGAGAGAGAGAGAGAGAGAGAGAGAGAGAGAGAGTAAAAGAATGATCAAAGAGATAGGATTATGAAGATATAACTCCAATGTAAAACAACGTGTTAAATTGAAAATATTTTGATTTATACTATAATTATACATAGAATAATTTTTTTTTTCTGTTTAATATCAAGAAAAATAATGTTATACTACTTCGAAAAGTTCCACAGTTTAGGGATTTATAGAATTCAACTCTAACACAAATATTTACAAACTGAAAGGAAATAATTCAATTGAGATGACTACTTAGGTTGGTAAACTTCCTTTATTTTGTTATCTATTTATCACTGTATGTTATAATCCAAAACTGAAATACCGAAAACACTCAAATTATGAATACCAAAATAAAACCTTTGAAGTTACATTAAATCATATGGTAATATTTGCATGACCTTTGCGGATTTAGTAATAGCTTTTGGAAACTTTGTGATCAATTAATTTAATTGGATATGCAATCTGTTACTATCTTTTTATTTATTTATGGATTTTTGTAGAAAGTAACTTTGAAAATACTCGCCCACGACATTTGTGATGTAAAATAGCCACCACGGAAAACTGGTTCAAGTTATCCTTTTATTTTTCATCGTGAGAGATAAAATAGAAATAATAATTTTCTGATAGATAATCATTTGAAAACAACCAAATTGTAATTCAGTAATAATAAAAATTAACTATTTATTATTCACGTACTTCTCTGATATTTTAATCAGTAAAGTTTAGTACTGTTCCAAAAATAAGTTCATGTGATTACAAAAATACGGTTTGTATTTATAGCACATCATATTTACAAATGTACAAACGTAATGTTTTCATTCAATTCATAAAAAGTACTTCAGGTACTTATAATTACTTCTAGTGAATGAAAAACGCAATTACAGCTAAACTTCGCTTTACTGAATGTAAATATAACTACACATCTCTTTCTGAGCTCTGGTCTTTTCTCCTTTCCATTCTTTAAATCATATATCCAAAGAAATTATCTATACGATGTAAAAGCTAAAAACCTCTTTTTATTCTACGACAGTATATGTAATTCGTTACCCTCTTCTCAACAATCTCTTGGTTTTTCACTTTGTTTTTTAGTTTTTCTAATTAGAAAAGCTCATCCTCGTACTCTTCTTTTTTAAACAATTTGAACAGAGTTCTTTTTGAACGAAGGTTCAGCATCAACGACGAAAACCAATATTGAGAGTTGGCAAATAATTACTAAGGCGGACCAACCGAGAAACACGGAGAAAAACAAGAATGTTAAAAATATTCCCGTGTGGTGGTTTCCAAGTTTCCTTTTTTTTTTGGGGGGGGGGGGGAATCGTGTAGATTGGTCCCTAACAAGAAAAGAGCCAAGAAAAAAGTGAACCACAAAGTTCATTTTGGTAAAATGATGCCGGGAAGTCCTAACAGCGATCTCCCGAAGATAAGAAATCTTGAAGTAATAACCACCAAACTTGTAAAGAAATACAAATATGTTGATATAAATTGTGTTCAGAGTAAAAAAAAATATATATATAGTTTCTTAATGGTATACCAAAATTATATAAAATATTCCCTATACCTAAAGGGGGAAACTCATTAATACTACACAACATTAAAAAAAAAATTTAAATGATAAAACATAAGATTATGGAGAGTATGAAACTATTCCTATCCTAAATGGTTATTGGCAAATTTGTTACTTATGTGGTATACAATACCTCTCTAATACGGTACAAGTAAAGAATTCCCCATTGATTCTAAAATATCTAAAAATTGTATTGGAGGAAAAAATCACATTTTTACTTTCTCCGATATCCCGCTGAAGTAAAAAAAAAAAAAAAAAGTGTTGCCATTAGCGTGGGAAGAATTGACTCGTTTGCAATTCAGCTGAGGTTTCATACTCTTCGCCACAGGGTATGTTAGGTCTCTCGTTCAATATATTAGAATTTTGATATTGGCATTTTCTATTTGCATAGCAGTACTGTAGTAGCGGTTGTTATCTTGGTATGTAACGAAAGTAGTGTGTCAGAAAGGGATAAGATGACTGATGTGAATCTCTGGAATCTGTGTAGACAATATGGAAGACTGTGATTGAGTTTGAGTTTTTTGGCATTCTAACAGGAAGACAGTGAAGAAATGTTTGCAAATGTATGGGTATTTTTTGGACCAACATTACGTGATATAATAAAAGAAAAATGAAATAATTTGATTATTCAGTTTGAAGCATTACCAAAGTAATAGATATTTCACTTTCTAAATCTATCTAAATATATATTTACGCATTGCAATACCAGTGTGACTACAATTATTCTTTACTAAAAGACATTCCCGAACAATATCGACGTTTAACAATAATCACATCCACATATATTTGTTACCTGACGAATATAAGTTTATCTACCTCTGCTAAATATTCCCATATCACTAACTGTATCAGACAGAAATTACACATTGAGTATGTTTTTACTGTTACATACGCCCTGGTATCTACCAGATCAGTATTTTTAGAAATAGAAAACTTCAATACATCTTGAACGTGTTTATTTTGCAGCAAGAGCACGTGTCTTCCACATCAAAAGTCAAATCTACAGCGCCCCCCCCCAGAAAAAAAAAAAAAAAAAAAAAAAAAATATATATATATATATATATATATATATATATATATATATATATATATATATATATATATATATATATATATATATATATATATATGTGTGTGTGTGTGTGTGTGTGTGTGTGTATTGGATCAAATTTTAATGTTTCCATTTCCACCTACTAAGAAATGATTCCGGGTTATAAATTCTTTTATAGATTTTATCATCCTCTCAAATGTATCAGATTCCTATTTCCAATCCATCCTTTACGCATCTACCAAAAACATTTTATTCAGCTGTTTACGGATCCAAAAGTTTTATAATTTGGAAATTCAGATATAATTTCCTTTTTTTATGACTAGTGTCGAAGATTATATATATATATATATATATATATATATATATATATATATATATATACACATTTATATATATATATATATATATATATATATATATATATATACACATTTATATATATATATATATATATATATATATATATATATATATATATATATATATATGTATATATAGATATATTAGATATATATATATATATATATATATATATATTATATATGTATATATATATATATATATATATATATATATATATATATACATATATATATATATATATATATATATGTATATATATATATATATATATATATATATATATATATATATATATATATATATATATATAATATACTGTATATATATAAGGCTGAGATGATAAAGGGAAGAGGCATGACTGCTGGAATGGATGGTGAGAATGTTTAACATATGTTCTATGGTGTTAACGGCGCCAGTGGACTGGGTGCATGCTTGTATTGTTTCGCTATACAAAGGTAAGGGAGATGTTAATAGTGTTGTAATTCTACGGGTATCACTTTGTTAAATGTAGTTGGAAAAGTGTATGGCAGATTGTTAGTTATTAGGATTAAGGATAAGATTGAGGATGCCATCTGGGAAGTGCAGGGTAGTTTTAGAAGAGGTAGGGTATGTATGGATCAGATTTTTATAGTCAGGCAGATATGCAAGAATTATATAGCAGAACGTAAACAGATTGTTGTATTTATGAATCTGGAGTAAGCTTATAATAGAGTTGATAGGAAAGCAATGTGGAATATCATGGGGTTATATGGAATTGGAGTTTATGCATAAGCAGTAAAAGCATGTGTTAGGATAGGAAATGAAGTGAGTGAGTGGTTTCCAGTGAGATTGAAGCTTAGAGAGGCATGTGTGATATCGCCATGGTTGTTCAATTTGTTCGTTGGTGGAGGTGTGAGGGAGGTGAATGCTCAAGTGTTTAGTCGAAGAATGAGACTGATTAATGAGAGTAATCATGAGTGGGAGGTGAGTCAGTTGTTTTTTTGGGGATAATACTGTATTGGTTGCAGACTCAGCTGTGTCGAATAGTGACAGAGTTTGGAAGGTTGTGTGAGAGAAGGAAATTGAGAGTTAATGTGGGTAAGAGTAAAGTTATGAGAAGCACGAGAAGCTAATGGTGGAGTGGAATGAGATGTAAGTCAGAGAGAGAGAGTGAATGAAGGATGTAAAGTGTTGAGGGTAGTGAAGAGAGTGGTGAGGAAAAGATTAGGGGTGAATGTAAAGAGATTTCTGTATTAGTAATTGATTGTTCCAACTGTGATGTATGGATTAAAGTTTTGGGGAATGAAAGTGATGGAGAGACAGAAATTAAATGTATTTAAGATTAGGTGTGTGAGGAGTATGGCTGGCGTTACTTGACTGGATAGAGTTGGAAACTAAGTAGTTTGGTTAAGAGCGGATGTGAGAAAGGAATTAGCAGCTAGAGTAGATATGAATGTCTTGAGGTGGCTTGGTCATGTAGAGAGAGTGGAAAATGGTCATCTGCTGAAGAAGGTGATGAATGCAAGAGGTAAAGGGAGATATACAAGAGGAAGGCCAAGGTTTCGTTGGATGGATGGAGTGAAGAAAGCCCTAGGTAGCAGGTGGATACATGTGAGAGAGGCAAAAGAGCGTGCTAGAAATAAGAATGAATAGTGAGTGATTGCGACAAAGGTAATAGACCCTGCTGCTACCTCTTGTCACCTTGGGGACTGCTGGGGTAGTGCCAGTAGGGGAGTCAGTATATAAAGCTTTATTTAAGGTGGATAAAGAGGAAGAGTAGGCTGAGGCACCCTAGAAGTACCAACAAAATTCGGTTGAGTCCCTGGTCATGCCTCCCTGTCTGACGAGGGACTCAGCCGATGAGATGAAAAATCCCCTTTTGTTCTTTTTTTATGTCGGGTACCTCCCAAAATTGGGGAAGTGCCATCGTATGTATATATATGTATACATATATATATATATATATATATATATATATATATATATATATATGTGTGTGTGTGTGTGTGTGTGTGTGTGTGTGTGTGTTGTTCATAGTTTGGTTCCTCTCGGGAATCCCAATTTAAGTAAAAATTAAATATTCATTGCTGCTATGATCATATTTATATCGTAGATATCTACATAACTTTTGTCATCTTCAGCCTATCTGTAATTGCTATTATGTAAAATTATTAAAAATAATAATCTGATTTATAATAAGTACATAATTAGGAAGCTATACTTCCAGGAACTGTCCAACTACCTTTAAAATCAAACAAGAGAACTTAAAACCATATAAAAGACATTATTACTAATATAACCTACCAATCAAAGAACATAAAATTATATAAAAGGCCCAATTACTAATATATCTAGTCACCTGCAGGAAACGATGACCACTCACTCAGCAGCAGCAACCCACAGACAAGAAAACAGATCAATGGGTCAACGGCCACTGAACAGGTAAGTCCTCATTCAAGCTGGGTTTTGTCTTAAAAAATGTAATATAAAGAGTCCAAGATTTTCAGCTGGCTGGCACTAATATGTCTGTCAGTGATTTAGAAATTTTCTCTAGAAATGACATGACCTGATTTAAATGAATGGTCATAAATGGCCGACATTGTTATTTTACTCATAGGTCTATTGGTTCGGTCATTTATGACCATTCATTTAAATTTGGTCATGCCATTCCCAGAGAAAATTTCAAAATTACTGACATACAAAGTAGTACCAGCCACCGGAGAATCTTGGAGTGTTTATACATTTTTAAGACAACACCCAGCTTCAATAAAGGTGATGGCAGCAGTATTGACCATTTTATTTCTATTTTACACACACACACACACACACACACATATATATATATATATATATATATATATATATATATATATATATATATATATATATATATATATATATATATATATATATATATATATATATATATATATATATATATATATATATATATATATATATATATATATATATATATGTATATATATATATGTATATATATATATATATATATATATATTTCTATGTATATATATATATATATATATATATATATATATATATATATATAAACAGACAAATGGAAAATGAGACGTATAAAGTTTGTTTTTCTTCACTTAGTTCTCTAACTCTAGGAAAATGCTATTACATGGACCATTTGGTCTTGACTGTTAGTCTGCCCAATTTCCTCAACAAAGTCAACAACCAAGAAAAAAGGGCATTATTCTCTACAGAGGGATAATAGTACCACTAATTTTCAATTTTCGTTTCTTTTGCAGACTGTCGATGTAGTGGCGTTCATTTAATTTTCATTTTCTCAAAAAAAAAAAAAAAATAGATGAAGTAATCGGTTTGTTTTTCATTAAAATTAGTGTTCATTGATCACAACCAATATACCTTTTTTATTCTTATATCAAAATTCGTAATACTAACATAAATAGGTCAAATTAAAAAAGAAAAATACTTTTTACTTCTTGGCTAATGTTGCCAAATGGTAAAACAATTAAAAATTAATATTATTTAATTACAATAATCTTCAAAAACAAGATTATTTAGCATATGTTAACCGTATATTCCATGGCCTTTATTTCGACATCTTCAATTATATTGCATACATAATTAAGATTTACTCTACTCTTTGCTAATTTTGA
This sequence comes from Palaemon carinicauda, assembly GCF_036898095.1. NCBI lineage: Eukaryota > Metazoa > Arthropoda > Malacostraca > Decapoda > Palaemonidae > Palaemon > Palaemon carinicauda. The sequence goes on along the minus strand of NC_090733.1, from coordinate 91,273,581 downwards.
TCTGAATAGCAAAATACAACTTTTAGTTAACATGTATAGCTTTTTTCAATAACATAAATAAATACATACACTGTAATTGTTCAGTGGCTACTTTCCTTTTGATAAAGGTGGAAGAGACTTTAGCTGTGATAAATAGCTCTTCTAGGAGAAGAGTACTCCAAAATCAAACCTTGTTCTCTAGTCTTAGATAGTACCATAACCTCTTTACCATGGTCATCCAGTGTCTTGGGGTAGAGTTCTCTTCCTTGAGGATACACTAGGACAAACTATTCGATAATATTTCTCTTCCTCTTTTTTTTTTTTTTTTTTTTTTTTTTTGAAGTTTTTATAGTTTATATAAAAAATATATTAATGTTGTTACTGTTGTTAAAACCTTTTATTTCAATTGTTCATTGCTTCTACTGTAATTTATTTGTTTCGTTATTTCCTTTCTTCATTGGGCTATTTTCCTTGTTAAAGCCAGCGGGCTTATAGCATTCTGCTTTTCCAACTATGGTCGTAGCTTACTTAATAATAATAATAATAATAATAATAATAATAATAATAATAATAATAATAATATCATTAGTACTACTACTACTACTACTACTACTACTACTACTACTACTACTAATAATAATAATAATAATAATACTAATGATAATGGACTGATCTATTTTCTTTCGTATAATGCAGATATCTTGTATACTTCAGTAATTTCCTGAGTATCACTACTCCGGAGAATTTACTTATACATTTAAAAAATAAGTCATGTTATACCTATCAGTATTACCATGTGTAAATACAATTATCACAAAGTCTAACGATATACGGGAATAGTCTTTTTTAATATCATATCCATAGCAAATCTTATTATAACTACCCCTTCGATAGTTCGATTCTATTAGTTCTGTTTCAAGTAATATATATGATTACTTATAGTATAGTATATTAAACTTACTTACAGCTACATTATTCAACGTCCTTTATATTTTTCATATGAAATAACTATAATATATTAATCTTGCCATTTCAAATAATATTCTCACCTGCATCAAATAGAGTAACGTACAAAGGTTGGCTATATCAGATACTTACCGTATATTGCATGAACAATATACCCTCTTAAATATGATAAACATTATCTGCATAACAATATAACGCATTTAATTGCATTATGAAAAAAAAAAAAAACTATCTAGACCAAATATTGAAAATTCATTGAAACCCGAGACGCTAAAATTAAAACAACTAGAGGGGAAATTAATAGATACTATCGCTAAAAAGTTATGGGGTCTTTTGACTGGCCAGACAGTACTACATTAGATCTTTCTCTGTTTACGTTAGAGAGTTATGGGGTCTTTTGACTGGCCAGACAGTACTACATTACATCTTTCTCTGTTTACGGTTAAATTTCCCTTTGCCTAATCATACACCGAATAGTCTGGCCTATTCTTTACCGATTCTCCTCTGCCTCATACACCTGACAACACTGAGATTAGCAAACAATTCTTTTTCCCCCAAGGGGTTAACTACTGCACTGTAATTGTTCAGTGGTTACTTTCCTCTTGGTAAGGGTAGAAGAAACTCTTTAGCTATGGTAAGCAACTCTTTTAGGATACTCTAAAATCAAGCCATTGTTTTCCAGTCTTGGTTAGTGCCATAGCCTCTATACCATGGTGTTCCACTATTTTGGGTTAGAGTTCTCTTGCTTGATGGTACACCCGGGCACACTATTTCATCCTATTTCTCTTCCTCTCGTTTTGTTAAAGCTTTTATATTTTATATTGGAGATGTTTATTTTAATGCTGTTACTCTTCTTAAAATATTTTATTTTTCCTTGCTTCCTTTCCTCACTGGGCTATTTTCCCTGTTGGATCCCCTGGCCTTATAGCATCCTGCTTTTCAAGCTAGTTTTGTAATTTAGCTAATAATAAATATAATAATAATGTCTTCGTCCTGCCAAGCAGTCTTATATAGCTCTTAACTCCCCTGCCTACTTTTACTTGGAAGTTTTTTTTTTATTTTATTTTTTTTTTTTCATTTGTTTTTAATCTAATGGATTCATTCTTGGGTCCTACCCCACATTTCCATTAAGTTTTCAAAGCACTGCTGCGTACTTGTACTATAATATACTTTATCCAAAATTTTACAAATTAATCCTTTGGTCATACCAAACAAGACTACCAAATTTAATCAAAATCGGTAAAGGATTTCTTTGTGTAAAGTTGCGCACACGGGAAAAAAATAGAGAAACTAAGAATCAGACGGCAGGGGTGAATACATATCCTTTGCAAGTTCTTCAATTTTGGCGAAAGCAACCAGTAAAACATACAGAGATGAAAGCAATTAAGTTGATGCAACGGAAGAGAGAGAGAGAGAGAGAGAGAGAGAGAGAGAGAGAGAGAGAGAGAGAGAGAGAGAGAGAGAGAGAGAGAGTGGAGGTAGGGTATCATAGATCATAAGGTTCAGGTCGAAATACTTTTGAAGGTGGTTATTCAATGTAAAAGGAAGTAATCAACAGAATGGATTCGCCTGGCACTGAGGGCTTTGTGATTGCGTCACACGTCGATATGACCTGAGGAAATATTCCATGAGACCGAGAGATCTCGTCGTTCTGAAACGTCTTTCTTTTACTGATAGTAAGGTTGCGGGGCTGGTGATAATCATGAACAGGTTTCGTATTTGATTGCTGGCTGATTAGTAATTGATATGTTTTATATTAGTGTGGTTTTAGTAAACATAATAAATACGATACGTACACCTATACAAACACACACACACACACACACACACACACACATATATATATATATATATATATATATATATATATATATATATATATATATATATATATGGTCCTGGGTCCGGCCACCTGAATATATTATTATATATTACGGCTGGAAAGTTACATAACTTCCCGAGTTCGAAACAACTGTTTGTTTTTACATAAATCTGTTACACTTAAAAAATCTAATACCCGAGCTTTTAAAAAATCATACAACTCCCAGTCGACAATATATAAAAACAATGAATACCCAAAGGTCTATTAGGTATACTCAAAACAAACTGGGTAATTATTATTAGGAACCATTCTAAACAACCTCTTACTTTGATTCGTAAACAGGGATACGAGAGTTCTGTAAGAAACACTAGTGATCGAAATAAAACATACTTTAAAAAAATAATAATATTCTATAAAAATCTACAACACTTTGAAAGAATTTACACAAAATAAATCATTCAAAATATTAAATCTGAACAAAATATTAGACTAACACAAGTAAATATCATACTTTGAAAATTGTATAAACAATTGACTCGAAATATTAAATCTGAACAAAACCTTAGACTATGACAAGAAAATATTACACTCTG
>NC_090733.1:91262721-91265221 GCF_036898095.1 Palaemon carinicauda | reverse complement strand
ACAAAAACACGTGCATGAACTCACATACGCATACACACACGTATATAAATATATATATATATATATATATATATATATATATATATATATATATATATATATATATATAATTGCTTAATTAATACTTGATATGAAATTAATAGAGACATTCACAAAATTTAGTATTTCCATAATCTTTTTATCGCCATTAGAGTTATCCTTAACTATGGTAACATATAGGATTTGTAATATTATAAGCAGTATACTTGAGCACCATAATATAAATAGTAAGTATAATCGCTTTATTTCCATCTTTATAATAACTTGAATGGAAACCATTGCCACATTTAGTTACAAAACTGGTTTAGTCATTTATGATATAGAACTTTTTATTTACAATAACTAGCATCCTTTTCGATTAGCGTTACATGGACCTTAAGAGAGAGAGAGAGAGAGAGAGAGAGAGAGAGAGAGAGAGAGAGAGAGAGAGAGAGAGAGAGAGAATTGGGCTCAAAAGATAAACTATATAAGATAACCTATATGGAGAATCTGTATGTTATGTTTTACCAAAGAGCAAAAGAATTATGTGCCAATGTCATATATATAAACCATGAAGTATGAATTTATGCATGCAGGAGTCTCATATTGAAAATTTCGGCTGTTAAAGTTATGGCTGGACTATATATATATATATATATATATATATATATATATATATATATATATATATATATATATATATATATATATATATATATATATGAAAATTTGTATTTAGATTATTATCATGATTTCTTTTCTTATTACTATACAATTATTTGTTACCGTTTTCTCAATTCACTACTCAATTTCGGCATTACAAATGCATCGATGTCAGCCGAATGGGCTATCTAGGGTAAGTTCTTTAAATGAATATATACATCTTTAATGTCAATTTTAAGCCTATGCGCTACATTGTGAATTAATATTCCAATATCCCCATTTTGTTAGCCAAGTGTGTCAAAATTCGAAATTATTCATGATTCGAATTTAACCAAGTCCAATATGTCATTTATCATAGTTTCTGTAAATAATATTATTTACACTCTAAGCAAATTTTAGAAATATGTTCACACATTTAACTTTGAACAGAACGAGAAATTCTCTTCTATGAAGTCCTGCGACCCTGGTACAAAAGATCAGCTGCAAAAACCATAACCGTCTGATTTTGATGAATGCAACTAATAAAACTATATCATCCAATAACAATTCCACACCAATATGAATTTCATTTTTCGTCATTTCAATTTTCAAATATTCTCCCCATGTGATGCATGACAATAATTATTCTGATCGATAAATCTCTTTGAAACATTCATGAAGTCATAATGTTTCAAAATGGTTAGAATGAATATTACAAAATGGGATATTGAATATATCATTCAATATCTATTGCGTGGTTTAGAAATTTCCAGTAAAAAGTCAATTAATGGCTTCAACATGTCAGTGATTTGATTGACATATGAGATATCTCTATTATTGAAAACCAGCTTTCCAGGATTAGGACGACCTGAATAATTGTCATTAAAATTAATTGGGATTGTTTAGTTTGTACTACATATGGAAATTATGACCTTATTAATCATGCAACTATTATCAATTCAATCAAAATAAGAAAGTTATGATAGATATTAACATTAGAAATGTATTTTTATACAACTTTTAATTCAGATTAACTATATTTTGTCATCTTGGTATCTCATTTCCCCTATGTAATGAAGAGCAAATATACATATATGTATGTATGTATATATATATATATATATATATATATATATATATATATATATATATATATATATATATATATATATGCATGTATACACATACACACAAACACACATACACACACACACACACACATATATATATATATATATATATATATATATATATATATATATATATATATATATATATATTATGTCACGCTAAACGGTAACCACTGAAAAATAATAATCTTACAAATTGCCCAAACTGGTTTGTGTGGTATAGTTAACAAATGGGGATGTGTGGGGAGGAATGAATCGGTGTGTGCGTGTGCGTATAGGCTACTGAGTGAATGTACATATCTATCTAAATATTTAACAGTCTTTTTTAACGGGGTGCGTATACTAGTAAAAGGATACTTTGTTAAACTAATGCAGGGTTTCAACGCATAAGCATGACTGAATTTTGCCTAGATCTATACTTCGTGAAGCAGTTCCCACCTACTAAGTCTAATATAGTATATATATATATATATATATATATATATATATATATATATATATATATATATATATATATATATGTATATATATATATATATATATATATATATATATATATATATATAGAGAGAGAGAGAGAGAGAGAGAGAGAGAGAGAGAGAGAGAGAGAGAGAGAGAGAGAGAGACATTCATGTTTTAGTGAGAAAGGTTTTATAGGCCTTTTGTCAGACAGAATTTCTCAGTTTTTAGGATTTTAATTTTTTAAAGAA
>NC_090733.1:91230221-91255221 GCF_036898095.1 Palaemon carinicauda | reverse complement strand
GTGACGCACTTCCAGAGTCTTCAGCGTTCACTGGGTTGTATAAATACCACCGTGTTATGCCCGCGCTCCACACTCAAGGGTTGCAAGTTCTACAGCGTGGATATCCATTATATATATATATATATATATATATATATATATATATATATATATATATATATATATATTATATATATATATATATATATATATATATATATATATATATATATGCATATATATATATATATATATATATATATATATATATATATATATATATATATATATATATATATATATATGTTTTACCTGTTGTTTGTATCAACACTTCCTCTCTTTTTGATGGAATATTGAGTTAACATCACGTTACAATATAGTTTTCTAGAAAGGAAATTCATATATTTTATTATTGAAGGAAATATATACCTTGTACTCATATTAGCTGATAATATTGCACAAGTTTAAGTACTAAGCCAGACCATAGTTTGAGAGTCTTGTAATGAGAGAATCATAGAAAAGTTCCTAAGGCAAGGGTATGCTATTTTTTCATGGAAGTTTATTATAACTATGGATAAAGTGATGTAAAAATATATACAAAGGACAATAGAGGTTCATGAAAACTCAGTATGTATATATATATATATATATATATATATATATATATATATATATATATATATATATGTTTAAATATATATATATATATATATATATATATATATATATATGTGTGTATATATATACACACACATACACACACATATATATATATATATATATGTATATATATATATATATATATATATATATATATATATATATATATATATATAGATATATATATATATATATATATATATATATATATATATATATATATATTTTATATATATACAGTATATATATATATATATATATATATATATATATATATATATATATATATATATATATATATATATATATATATCTTATTTGAACTATTTCCATCTCATCTTCTCGATTGAGTGAAATATAGGAGAATTCTTCATGGAACGTCCATTGCAGACCAAAATTGTTCATTTGGGTTCCAGTGGTGCTTTCCCTTCCCCAAACAATAGAAATGTCTCCCCATTACTCGATGTCGTAAAATGCAGAACCAGAAAGGGAGTTCAGTAGGGGAATCCTGAAAGAAATGACGCTGTGGAGAATTAGCGGGTAGCAAGAAAAGCAAAAAATAGAAGAAACAATTGTTAAAAAATGTAGATTTCTTGTTAATTGCTGAACCTATTAAAGGTTAAGGGATTCCGAAAGAGCTGATATGTATTTAATTGATTAGATGCTTTTGAGTTAGGGTATTGAGCTGATATCAAATGACTTTGTTGATGGATTAGAAGCTATAGATGCACATTTAATAGCTGTTTATTTATTCCTGTAAATTGAAGGGGATAAGATCATACCATTCGAATATGAATGGAGAAACTCGAGTTTTTACGGGCTTACTGTATATAATACTTATGTTTTTAGCTTTTAGTTAAGTAACTTAATAAAATGCCCGTAATAATTAAGAAATAATTAATCTTATATATTTAACTAAAGGTTTAAAATTCACACAATAGTAATAATAAGTAAGGAATTCTTAATAGTATTTAAAACAATACTGTATCTAAAGGGTATTGATAAATTACTGCATATAAACCTTGTGAATTAAGATTACAATTTACACCTCGAAAAGCATATACAAGCGATGTATGTCTCCCAGACGTCTGTATACAATTCCAAGCGTAATTTTCTTCTTCCCTTCCAGGAATTCGAAACTTTCTTGTCTTGCCCGATGGTTTTGTCAGCGTGTAACAGAGGGACATTTCTGCTCAACTGTTTTCCTATTGTTGGCGCGTCTAAATGCCAGAATGGATCGAGCCTCCCTCATCATGGCCGCTTTCGTTTAGTTACGACGTTAAACCTAGACAACTGACGCAGACCTCACATATCTTTTACATTTCCATTTCTGTTCGGCTGAAGTTACTACATTTATTTTGAAATTTTTCAACGTGTCTTTGGCTGAAATTACTACATTTATTGGATTTGGTTAACGTGTCTGGAGTAGTTTTTTTCTGAGACAAATTGATATTCTGAAATTACAAATGTTTTACACCAGTGTTATATTTAACATGCTCATTAAAATAGTCTATTCCCTAAAAAATAACGAAAATAACTAACAAACCTTTCTATCTAATCTAATATAACAAAAGATTTTTTTTTTTTTACATAATTTCTTCAAGAAAACATATCTGAAAACCCCAAGTAAGAAAAAAGTAAGAAAAAAAAAATTTTTCAACCCTATTATCACTATTCTGGTATCCACCAACAGCTAAGTTCATAAGTATTCTTAACCCCACGGTGGAACTTTCAAATCTTTTTTCCACTTAATTAAGCAAACCTCTTCTTTCTCCTCCATATCCAGCAAATCTTATGAAAAAAAAAACTCACTCCTAAAATTCTGGAATGGAAACGCGTCTCGCTGATAGAATCTTTTATTCCTAAAACCATTTGATCGTTACAGTTTCTATCCTATTTTACTTATTGGTGAAAGAGCTCTGTAGTCTCCCTTTGGATCGTATTCACTTCATCTCTGTTTTTATACTGGCCAAATATTTCCTGTCAATTTGCTTTTTGGCTAACATAAATACATGATACATTTTCTTGTGCATGTATTTTTAGTGCGAGCGGCTGTGTTTGTACTATGTCTCATGACCATTGAAGCGTTGTATGTGGACGAAAGTTAGTTAGATCTGTATACATATACACTGAAGTTTGGCTTTCTATTTTCTTAAACATATTTTTTTCCGTTGAATATCATCCTATCTACATACCTATTGATGTGTTCTATTTATATATATATATATATATATATATATATATATATATATATATACATATATATACATATATATATGTATATATATATACATTTATATATTAATATATATATATATATATATATATATATATATATACATACATACATATATATATATATATATATATATATATATATATATATATATATATATATATATATATATATATATATATATATATATATATGTATATATAGAAATTTAGAGAAAGAGGACGCAAGATTGCTTTGAATCAAAGACCCATATCTGTATATTCTGTAAAGCCTGTTAATAATAATAGCCTTCTGCAGTGGGCATAAATATAATTGTTTTAGGATGATTAAATACAGTGTACCAACCGTGTGTCACACGATCGTACATAAATTATTTTGTATATATTATGCTTGTATCTGCGCTCTTCCCTTGCACTAAAAAGAACCTGAATAATCATGAGTCCAGTTTTCCTCTGTAACATTGTCTGTTTTGTGAACATGAAAATGCCAGTTGCTTTGAGGTTTTGTATATAAAGGAGAGTGTTCTATAATAAAGTTACTCAGTTGATTGCTTCCTGCCTTTGAGTCGCAACCTTTCTCTCTGTCCGTCACATTGGTGACCCCGGAAGTCGACTCGCTCCCACCGCCTTCCACCCCCACCCCCCCCGCCCCTCCATCGTTGGTACTATGGCAGACTCTACGGCAGTTGGTGCTGCGGCCACTCCATTCAAACTTTCATCGTTTGCCAGCAGAGAGGCGTTTGCTTGGTTTCAGCGTGCAGAAGTCTAGTTTCGCCTCAGGGGCATGACTCGCTCAACCACCAAAGCAGATTATGTTCTTGCGGCGATACCCGAGGACACCTTCCCAGAAATATCTGACTGGCTTTGTGAACAAGGAGACATCCCAATAGCATATGACGCCCTCAAAACATACCTTCTGTAGCAGTACTCGCCGTCACCAGACGCCCGTATGGCAAAGCTTTTTCAGCTCTCGCAACAACCGTTGGGGGACCAAAGGGCTTCGCTGGCCCTCAGGGAAATGACCAGTATCGCTCGCCTTCAACCTGCTGCAGACGGCTCTCCTCGTGAGGTGAACCTACTTCGTGCCCTTTGGATACGCCGTTTACCCGGACCTATACGCACTGCCATACCCGATATCGATAGTTTACCCATAAAGGACTTGATGACCAAAGCCGACGCCCTTATGGACAGCCACTTCAAGACCTCCATCAACGCCTCCACCCCTGACGAAGAGGATACCTATTCAACGTCAACCGAAGCTGACATGAATGCCGTTGGACATACACGCCTACCCCGTGACGTGCCGAAGCAGCGACAAAGCCGCCCACCACCCACCAATCACTCGCGCCTAAACGACCGACTTCTACAGCCACTTACTACCTCCCATCCGCCGCAGTTTTGCTACTACCACTTCAGATTCGGGGCAACCGCGAAGAAATGTGCCAAGGATTATCAGTGGCCAAAAAACGTGTAAGTAGGCCATCGCTCGTGGCGGTGGCCTCCCGTGTTTCTAATCTTTTCTTTTTACAGGATGCAGGAACGGGTGTGCGATTTTTGGTAGACACGGGTGCTTGGCGTTCTCTTTTGCCAAGGAAACTCTACAAGGCACGATGTAGTCTGTCTAAATCTGCCGACGTCCGCTTGGTAGCTGCCAATGGATCTGCGATACCTACCTACGGTTACGAGAACCTCACATCATCATTCAGGAACGGTAAATTCAATTGGAAGTTTCTCGTTGCTGACGTCACAATGCCAATCCTCGGTGCGTATTTCCTCTCTCATTTCCACCTTCTGGTCGATGTCGCCCACCGACGATTGGTCACCGCAAACTCGTACTTGTCGACACCTCTTCAACCCGCCCCCTCTAACCTCGCTCTCCACATCAGCGCACCCACGGATGCCTACGCCCACTTCCTCACGTCGTACCCGGAAGTTTTCCGTCCAGAACTTCGCCAAACGCCCACGGTTCCTGCCAAGCACGGTATTTATCACCATGTCAAGACGACGGGACCCCCAGTCTTCGCAAAATTCAGACATCCGGCACCGGAACGATCGGCAGCCACCAAACAGAGGTTCGCCGAAATGGAGGAAATGGGCCTTTGCCAAAAGGCCTCCAGCCCATGGTCGTCACCCTTACACATCGTTCTGAAGAAAGATGGCTCCCTCCATCTGTGCGTGGATTACAGGCGCCTGAACATGCAAACAGAACCAGATTACTACCCCTTCCCAAACATTGCTGACGTGACCTCCAACCTGCACAAAGCGAAGGTTTTCTCTACGCTCGACCTCCTGAAGGGGTATTATCAGGTGCCTATGAACCCAGAAGACATCCCCAAGACCGCCATCACCACTCCGTTTGGTACATACACCTTCAATTACTCCTGTTTTGGCCTTCGTAATGCTGGAGCCACATTTCAATGTCTCATGGATGGCATCTTAGGGGACCTCCCTTTCTGTGTATGTTATGTGGACGACATACATGTATTCTCATCCTCAAAAGAGGAACACCTCCGTCACCTGCGCATCGTGCTCGACCGCCTGCAACAAAACGGCCTTGTAGTCCGGTACGACAAGTGTACCTTTGGCGCCAACGAAGTGTCGTTCTTAGGGCACCGCATCACTCCTGAAGGAGTCCATCCCCTCCCTGAGAAGGTAGCAGCCATTCAGAACTTCCCCGCGCCCTCGACCGTCAAAGCTCTGCAGGAATTCTTGGGCATGATCAACTATTATCACCGTTTTCTGCCAGCCTTTGCCGCCACTCTTGCTCCCCTCTACGCCTTCCTCATGGGCAAGCCAAAGGACCTGAAGTGGGGTCCCCTTCAAGAAGCAGCCTTCTGCAATGCAAAGAAGGCCCTATCAACTGCTGCGGCTCTCACTTTTCCTATCCCACACCCCCCTCTCCTTCTCTCCACCGATGCCAGCGACGTCGCTATTGGTGCAGTACTCGAGCAGGTGGTCAACGGCTCGCCCCGCCCATTGGCCTTCTTCAGCAGAAAACTGTCCAAGGTAGAATCGGGTTATTCTACCTTCGATCGAGAATTGCTGGCGGTGCACTTGGCTGTCTGTCACTTTCGCCATTTCTTAGAAGGTACGCCCTTCGTCATTAGCACAGACCACATGCCTCTGGTGCACGCCTTCACTCGACAGTCTGACGTCTGGTCCGCCCGTCAACGCCGACATCTCTCTGCCGTGGCTGAATACAATTGCACCCTTCAATACGTCCCTGGGAAAATGAATCCCGTTGCCGATGCCCTGTCAAGAAACACGTTGGCTGCCGTTCAACTGGGATTGGATTACAACGCCCTGGCTGAAGCCCAACGACAGGATCCAGAGTATCAAGCTTGTAGGACATCCTGCACGTCCCTCGGTTGGGAAGACTTTCCCCTCGAAGACTCCAACACCACCCGCCTCTGTGACGTCAGTACTGGTGGACCGCGACCTTGGATTCCTGCTCCCATGCGCCGACAAGTGTTTGATTTCATTTACGGCCTTTCACATCCCTCGTGCCGTTCTACTGCACAGCTGCTGAAGGCAAACTTCATTTGGCACGGCATTTCTAAGGATGCTAAGGATTGGGTCCACGCCTGTACTTCTTGCCAAACTTCCAAAGTATTTTGACACACGGATTCTGGTGTGGGCACCTTTCCTCAACCTCAGCGTCGTTTCGCACACATTCACGTCGACGTTGTAGACCCCCTACCCACATCACAAGGACATCGTTACCTGTTTACCGTCATCGACCGCTCCACTTATTGGCCTGAAGCCATTCCCATGGAAACTGCAACGTCCGCCTCATGTACATCTGCCTTACTCTCTGGATGGATTTTAAGATTCGGTATCCCTGAGCGTATTACTTCTGACAGGGGAACCACTTTCACCTCTCAATTGTGGACATCATTAGCCAATCTCCTGGGCATCACCCTACATCAGACAACGGCCTACAACCCTGCTGCCAATGGAATGTTTGAACGTTTTCATGGCACCCTCAAAGCAGCTTTGATGTCCCGCTGCAAGGATCGCAACTGTTTTACTCAGCTTCCCTGGGTCCTCCTGGGACAAAAGACCACTCCTAAAGATGCCTCGACGTCTCGGTAGCTGAAATGTTGTATGGCGACCCGTTGGTCGTCCCTGCCTAATTTTTTTCTTCTACAATCTCCAGCGCATACGTCACGTCGTGGGAAAATTTACTCCGTGCCGCTAGACTTACAAGCCCCCAGCGAAGCATCACATACCAACGGACTTGCACTCTGCATCGCACGTCTTCCTACGCAACGACACTAGCAAGCCACCGCTAATGCCCCCTTACACGGGCCCTTTCCTTGTGATCCGACGTAGTCCGAAAGCATTCCTACTAAACATTCGTGGCAAAGAAGACTGGGTCTCCATTGATCGTCTAAAACCTGCTTATCTTCTGCCAGATGACCCGCCTACAGTTCGCCTCTCTAGATCATGGTGCCCTATTTAACACGTACAGTATGTAACTTTTAGGGGGGCAGCCATGTACCAACCATGTGTCACACGATTGTACATAAATTATTTTGTATATATTATGCTTTTATCTGCGCTCTTCCCTTGTACTAAGAAGAACCTGAATAATCATGTCTCCGGTTTTCCTCTGTAACATTTTCTGTCTTGTGAACATGAAAATGCCTGTTGCCTTTAGGTTTTGTATATAAAGGAGAGTGTTCTATAACAACAGAATATACAGAGTTTTTACGATTTTGTTGACAGACATGACAATAGCTCTGAGGAACTGCCTCATGAATCAAAGTAAATGGAAATTTGATATTGATATTGGACTAACCAGTAGGCCTATTCCAGCTATCTGGATGATAATATCATATATAATTTGGATGTTGACTAAAATTTGCCAGATACATAAATCTATCTGCCATATACGAATGAACATTATGTTGATATTTCATTATAGTTTCATAAAATTTTCACAATCATACCTCACTTTAACCATCAAAATAGGTGTCAGACAGACATACTCCTGCAACAGGGATAGACATTGAACCCAAAACCCTTCCCCTCCCTGCCTGCCTTTTCTTTTTTTTTCAAACTGCTACTAATCTTATCTAACATCGCAAGAGGGTCTGCCCCTCTCTTTTATTCTTATCCTGTACTTCACGTTCTTCCTTTTTCCTCATCCTTTCCCATCCCAAGTACCAGACATCGGGTTATAAACCGGATCGTATCCAAGGGTACTCTTCCTGATGATGATGATGATGATGATGTTAATTTTTGCAGGGCTACTAGTTCTTTACTTACTGAAATGTTTAAACTTTACAGAAATTAGGTTTGCATATTAAGTACGAATGCCAGAATCAATTACTGTGAAAGTCAAACTTAACCTAAGATTTAACATACATTAAACAGAAGAAAAATTGAATGGGTGAGGCGTGTGTAGCTATGAAAATGAATAAGAAAATTAGAATAGAGGACACGAAACATCAAGACCCGGAATGAGTTGGATAGATAGAGTCAGTAGGAAGGAAGAGCCTGCGTGTCTAGAATATAAAATGGTTTATGCAAGATATGGTTGAATGATGAAAAGTGTGTACAAGGATTTCAACGGCTACTGATGTGCCTTCTCTCTTTGGTATTTGAGGAGAGGAATTTTTATGAAAGTACTCTTCAGTAGAAATAACGGTAGATTTCTGCCTTGAAATATATCCTTTTTTACTGACTCATCTTATTTTCAAATATTCCATGCGTGCCTCTTATGAGATCTTGGTGTTTTCAGCTATAATTCATAATCTTGTAATTCTTTAAAATTACATAAAAAAAGGGTAATCGATTATTATTATTAGCTAGGCTACAACCCTAGTCTGATGCAATAACCCCAAGTACTCCAACAGGGAATACTACCATAGTGAGGAAAGGAAATAAGGAAATAGATAAACTATAAGATAAGTAATGAACATTTGATACATGATATTTTAAGAGCAGTAACAACATTTAAACAGATCTTTCAGTATAGTAAAGATAACAATTCTCGGAAATCTTAAACACAATAATTCAAAAAAAGTTTTTTAGCACCCTTCGAACTAAAGTGATCTCCAAAAAAATGTACCGTTAATAGTGATGTTGTTAAACATGTATAGAACGTTCATTAACTATACTGGTTAAATAAACTTTTTAAATTGATATAGAACTTTCGCCGTAATCATAAGACATTTGACACTGAAGAACATGTACTAGTAGTGTAGTGACCCGTCAAAAATGATGTCCATATATTTATATAAATATGGGCACAAGTAACGCATCGCCCTGTTACTTGGTTATGAATACTCTCTCTCCTCTCTTTCCGAGGACGGGAAGAGATGAGCGTGACCGATAAGATATATATATAATATAACACACACCCTTATATTTATATCTATCTATCTATCTATCTATCTATCTATCTATAAATATATGTATATATATATATATATATATATATATATATATATATATACACACACACATACACACACACACGTATATATATATATATATATAGATATGTATATATATATATATATATATATATATATATATATATATATATACATATCTATATATATATATATATATATATATATATATATATATATATATGTATATATATATATATATATATATATATATATATATATATATATATATATATATATATATACATATTTATATGTATATATATATATATATATATATATATATATATATATATATATATATATATATATATATATACACATATATATACAGTATATATATATATATATATATATATATATATATATATATATATATATATATATATATATATATATATATATATATATATATATATATATGTTGTCCACTTTCTCTTATAATTTCCTACTTTCTTCGGATTAAAACTTTAGATATAAAACTTACTTTCCCTATGGTTGAAAATAAAAAGAGACTGAATTCAGTGACTGGAAGGCAGTTATTCTCATGAGACGTTGAGCGCTGTCATTACCAAGGTATTAACATAGTTGATGTTTAATGGTTGTGTACTTGAGATGAAGGGCTCCGGGAAACTCTTTTGCATTTATATGATGTCGTTTGATTTTAAAATGGCTTTAAGCATGTAAGACACGCGTATGAAAATTTAGAATTGTGTGAGACTACGTCTAGGGGATAATGGTGTCTATAGTTTTGATAATAATAGTAATAATAATAATAATAATAATAATAATAATAATAATAATAATAATGATAATAATAATAACAACAACAACAACAACAACAACACAAATAATAATAATAATAATAATAATAATAATAATAATAATAATAATAATAATAATACACCTTTGATACAATAATTCAAGTAATTAGTAAGGCATGATGAAGAAAAGAAATGTATGTCAAGCTGGAAAGGAACAGAATATTAGATTTTAAGTAAAATCGCTATTTGGTTACTTCATAAATATTGCATAAAATTGACTTTTTTTTATGTAGTTTGTTATACAACAAATGTGAGTTTTTAATCATCTACAATTATCTTTGAATATAATGGGAATATTAAAATGTATTTTTCTTTTCCTTGAATATCATTTTGATGTTATAATATCATTCAAACAAAGTAATCGTCGATTCTAACTTTAATTCCCATCCTCTGTCAATGAAGAAATAATACAGCTTTTCATTATTCCAATACAGTTTATTTATGCTTTTACATTTTACTGTTTTCGAAGCTTCATTATATTTCCACAACTTCATATATAGCTTTTTGATATTTTCTTTTACTAAAATGTTCAGGAATATTCTTATAAAGTGGTGCATTTGCAACAAAATTATTTTAGTAACTTATAATAGCATTGTTCATACAATGATAACATTCAAAGAACTCTCTTTCATAAATAATTTACAGTAATGTTATATGTCAAACATATTTCCTGGTAGTCGTAAATTTTCCACACTAAAAATATATATATTTTCAACAGTATATTCGTTTATTTTGCTTTCATTCTTATACTTTGACGCTTTCCTCATCCCACACATGTATTTTACTCTGCAAAACCAGTTACAGCTAGTTAGTGATCCTTCCAGATAGTTCCATATAAACTTATGAAATGTTAGATAAAGATATATTGTCTCAGGCAGACAGCATAAATATTTCAAATACCCAGATTCTAGTGAGAAAAACACAACTGATGTACTGTTACACCCGTATGTACTGATAAATAATTGTGCTGTGTTTACAGTTTGCATTATATAAATCTGTACCGCTGCTTTGTTTTTATTATCAAAATGATTAAAATTGTTTAAGTCATTGTCATTATCAAAATTCTTAAAATAAAAAAAAAAAATATGTTAATTATCAAAAAATTATTTGAACTATTGTTACTATTGAAATGATGAAACCAGTTGGAGTTATGGTATAAATGTGGAAATTTATATGTACAAAAGTACAAGACAAATTGGGGAAAGAAAGGTGAAGCATTGTCTGAATTTCTCACGATGATGGATGGAGATGAATAGGGAATACAATAGTCAATATAATCGTGTGTAAGACTTTGATACGTCGAAGGTGATTGGTTGGGCGAAGTTTTATGGCCTAATAAATCATTCATATCTAGACGAGCCGATGAAACAATGTCAAAGGAAGCTTTCCCAGCGTTAACACGGCAGAAAGTGTAATAACTGCTAAGGCAAGAATAGTATTGTTACAAGTAGTTATACGATTTTGGATGTCTCAAAGACATTGTAGTTATCCCCGGAGATTACATTTGCTCCTGGGTAGAGCGAATTTGTTTAAACGTTTAGAGAGTTTTAATAATCTTGTCTAATTTATTCTTGAATTCCTTTACCATGTTACTGATCACTGCATCTGAAGTTTAAATATGCAATTCCGAGTGGATGAGATTGTGGGGATGAGATTGTGGGGATGGGATTTTGAGGATGAGATTGTGGGGATGAGATTGTGGGGATTAGATTGTGGGGATGAGATTGTGGGGATGAGATTTTGGGGATGAGATTGTGGGGATGGGATTGTGGGGATGAGATTGTGGGGATAAGATTGTGGGGATGAGATTTTGGGGATGAGATTGCAAGAGTTAAAATGAATAGGAACACATATTGATGATATGCAAAACAAATTATTCGTAATTATTCATGTTCTTTACGCAATTGCAAATATATATATATATATATATATATATATATATATATATATATATATATATATATATATATATATATATATATATATATATATATATATATATATATATATATATATATATATGTAAATATATATATATATATATATATATATATATATATATATATAAATAAATAAATAAATATATATATATATATATATATATATATATATATATATATATATATATATATATATATATATGTATATATATATCCCAATATCTGTGCATGTACGAAGAATATTTTATTAATTAGACTTTGATTAAATTCTAAGCAGTAGACTTCTTGCTAAGTATAGTATCAAATTCTTATCTGAAAATCAAACATAGAACTAGATGAATATCGTAATGAGTCCTATCATTAGGTAATATGGTAATATGTATTTCCATTGAAAATGATTTACTTATCTATGTTATCTGGAAGTGTATTTTTGAAAATTTAATTTTTAAGCTGCATAGTTTCTTCATTACATCAATTTGTTTTGGTCGAATTTGTTGAGGAGGTCGTAGGTCTTCAACTGTAAATGTAAGACGAGCTGGTTTTATGTGATTATGAGAAAATCATTTATGAATAATTTATTGGTTGAAATTAAAGAAGAGAAGGTGGAAATAGTATATTAGTAAATTTAAATCCAGGATGGCGTGTTGGAATATAGATATGTAATATTCTATTAGGTGATGGAGGAAGGAATTAAGACAATAAATACTGAATGAAAAATTTATTGAAGTGTAATTGAGTGACAAAAGTGAAGACTAGATACAGAAATACAGAGTACGAGGGATGTAGTTAGGAGGAATTTGAAAGAAGAAAATGTTATACCATTAATGTATAAAGGATAAAATCCATCATATAACATCATGATTCCATGAAATTTTCGTCCAAATTATAGATTACAAGTCAATCTTGGTCATTCTTATCATAAAAGAAAATTAAAACATGATGAATTAAATTACTTAGGAACTTTCTGTTATAAGAGCATCACTAAAAGATAGCCTAATCATATGTAAGAAGAAAAAAGCTAGCCAATATTTTAAAAAGTTTCGCTCTTTACACGACTCCTTATTGATATGAAACGAAAGCGATCCATTTAACTGGTATAACATTATTGGAATTATGTGAATCTCCATATAGTTATTTCACGAAGTAGAAGCGGGATATTGAAAACATCCCTGCCTGGTGATCTGCCGGACTACGGTTTTAGTCACGCTCAAGCTGAATAGTTTTTTGTAGTTTGTGCAACCTCACCATCCTTGTGAGGTATGGATTGGCCTCTGGTAGAGCCATTACCTGGCCCTCCCTGGTCCTCGCTTGTGCGGAAAGGGGTCTTGGGCGCCGATCGTTAGTATATATGCTGTAGTCAGTCCCATGTGCTTTGTTATTCTAGGACGCTGTCACTGTTCCTTGCATCATCCATTCATGCGCGACCTTTAAACTTTGAAACATTTAAGAAAATTTTAACTTCTCGCTTTCCATATTTATTCTACAAACAAACAAGAAACGACATAAGAACTAAATATATAGTCCTCGAATAATGTTTAGTAGCTTAACAAGTTCTACTTGAATGAAGACTTGATAGCCGGATCCCTACGGAGCTGAGATGTTGCGAAAATAAGAAATCAAAAGAGCAAAATGGGACATCATATAACCTAGAAGGATGTGTCGATCGATCGAGGAGCGAGAGGGAAAATGCATATCACCGGTTTCCACTTTGGAAAGGAAGGAGATTCCGGTTTACTAATCCGCGAAGGAGGTTAAAAACTTTGTGAAGGATTTACAACTTTTTTGACTGATTAAGTTATAGAAACTCAAAAATGTAATGACATCATAGAGGCGAAGTTAATTTCCGCTGGTATTAAATTATAAACAAGGAAATCGAATATGCACTTCAGAGTAAAGTAGATAAAAATTGCCCCCTCTCTCTCTCTCTCTCTCTCTCTCTCTCTCTCTCTCTCTCTCTCTCTCTCTCTCTCTCTCTCTCTCTCTCTATATATATATATATATATATATATATACTTATATATATATATATATATATACATATATATATATATATATATATATATATATATATATATATATATATATATATATATATGCAAAAGAGTATGACAGCTGAAAAAAGCTATCGTATTTTAAGGTAGTCCATTTACAGACATTATCCTTCCCGTTGATACGCAAATCAATCTATTTTAGCGATAATATGAAATAACCTGATATGATAAAAGGCAAAAGAGACAAGTGGGATTCCCTCAACAAATGTATAGTATGAAGGTCTATTTTAACTAACATTAGGTTTTAACACTCCTACTTCGGTTTGGGCTTAAGTTATATCTTGCGCTTCATGAACACAATGAAATGAGGGAACTTGGTCTTCTACCTGGTAGTGTTAATGTTATAAGCGCTTCATCCACTGACAATTGCACGAGCGTTAGGTGATAACTGAGAGGCGAGGTGAATGCAACTAAACTTTATTAAACAATCATCGAGCTTATATATAGCGACTTCCGAGGAAAAACGTCACCAAAATTCCAGTATAATAGAACATGAGCTAGCATGATAACACAGGTAGCAAATAAAAAGATAACAAAGGAATATCGTTAGCGTGTAGGAAACACGTGCAGTACACAATATTTAGGTGCAATGAGTGTGACTAATTTTGACGATGAGACACATTCTTAGCCATTGTAGAGGTTTTGAGAGATAATCAAATTGGCGTGTATGTGAAAGTCGTTTTTATATTATTTTTTTATTTTTTTTACCTTCCATTGGACTTTTAGAATTTCTGTATTTAGAATTTCAACTTTATATATATATGTATATATATATATATATATATATATATATATATATATAAATATATGTATATATATATATATATATATATATATATATATATGTGTGTATATATATATATATATATATATATATATATATATATATATATATATATATACTGTATATATACATATATATATATATGTATATATATATATATAGTATATATATACATATATACTGAATATATATATATATATATATATATATATATATATATATATATATATATATGCATATATATATATATATATATATATATATATATATATATATATATATATATATATATATATATACAGTATATGTATCATTCATTTCTACCTGATATTTTATTTTTTATCCCTTATATTTATTACTATGGTACATTATTTATTTACTATTATTAATATAGATATGTTTTTATTCCCAAATTCAGTCAGCCCAGCTCTGTAGGAGTCGAGCTTGACGCAGTGAGGTGGTAAATCTCCCCTTTTTAATAATAACAACCGTCATGGGACTGGATGGCTCAGAAATTCTTATTTCATCATTCCTTTTAAAGCATTTACCTAAATAGTTAGATTGCACACTCGAACTTCTTTGGTGTTTATTGGATTTCTCTTGCATGGGTAAACCTTTTTCTTCTTAGTTTACTAATGTTTATTTATTTTAGGAAACCTAAAGAATCGAGTTGTGTGCTCTGAACTTCTCACGGAAAAGCAACCAAGCACAGATTAATAATCTGCTGATTCCATAAAAAAAAGAAAAAAAAATGTTTTCGGAGTTGGTGCGATCTACATTGTCACGAGAGCTCGTCACCGTGATATTTTCCAATGACGATATGCTACCTGACGCCTTGCAAACAACGGGACATATTTTTTTTTCTAGTTTAAGGGAAGAGTCATGGTATTGTTACTATCATTATTGCTAGCTAAGCTACAACCTTATTTGGAAAAGGGGGGTTCTTCACCCAAGGGCTCAAACAAGGACAGTAGCTCATTGAGATAAGTAAACAAACGAATAGTGTGCCTGAGTGTACTCTTTGGATATCAGTGTGGGTACCATAAACATAAAGAGTGTAGCAATGATTAGTTTCCTACCAATGGATATTATATTGATTACTATATGTATGTGTATATGTGTGAATTTGGTCTTTCAGTAGCGTAAATTGATTTACAAATCTACAAAATATACAATGTGAATAGATAAAATATTCGCTAACCTTGAATACATCTTTTACGAATTGATTCTCTATAGATGACTTTACTTAAGAGACGGAACTTAAATACATTTCTTTTCACTATACCACCATCCCGACCCAAATGTCTCTCTCTCTCTCTCTCTCTCTCTCTCTCTCTCTCTCTCTCTCTCTCTCTCTCTATTTTTCATTCACTTCTACTGTCTGTTAGATTTCTGATTAGCGTCATATAGCTGGAAAGGTACGCGAAAAAGTGTGTGAAAAGGACAAGACGAAGAAGTGCAAAAGTTGCTATGCCTCACCCCTGAATCTGAACCTGTACCTGGTTGCAAGTGAAGACACACTCTTCCCCTCGGCTTCCGTTCACATTCTTCAAGGTTTACATTTGCTTTTTCATTTATTTTGTCCTCTTGACTTATATGTTATTCTTAGGACCGGGGCTTCTTTCTTACTAGTTTTCACGCTTGGCCCAACATTTGGTCTCTTCGTACTTGGCGTAATGAAATGTAAAAAGAAATATAAGGATGTGGTCATAAACGTTGTATATGTAGGCTGTGTTAGGAGGTAGTTTTAAATGCATTTAAATACCATACTATTTTTGTTTTAGCTGAGTTTATGGAGGTTTAAAAAAGTGAATACTATGAAAATTTGATAACGCATGACTTATGTAAAAGAAGTTTTTTTTTTTTTCCTCGAAATTCTGTATTGGAGAACTTTAAAGGCGACATTTTACAGCAGGGGCTCCCAACCTGGGGTACATATACCCCCAGTGGTATATTTTTACTCTTCAGGGAGTACATTAGATCTGAGAGATTAACAAGTACTGCGCAATACATGGGGTAATCTGCAATGAAATTGAATACTAAAATTATATCACAATATCATACTAAAATCATATCATCATAGCAATTTTATTGTTTCTCTTTATCAAATGAATCTATATAAATGGCAAAAGGAGACAGGAGAACATAAGACTGGGAACCCCTGCTTCACAGGATCAATAAGTAAAATACTCCTTTGAAATCCCTTTAATAAAAAAAATACAAATAAATAAATTTACAGATATTAATGAATACATATTCACTTGCATGAACATGTAACTTTAAATGATATATCTATATGTCATATAGCCTTTAAAAAGGATATTTTTCTTTCGAATGTAATCATATTTGATTGCTGATATTCTCAAGTACACACAAGCGGATCATCAAGAAGAGATGTGTCTTCCAATATCCCCATAAACACAAACTTTTTTTTTCTAGTTTAAGCAAAAAGTCGATATAATACTCCCTATGAAAGGAGACATGCCAGATATTCTAGGAAATAATAACACTTATCTTTTTGCAACATCTCATAGTTAAAATATATATCTAGATGTTTCTATGATGTAATGCTGCTGGGCATTACTGGCAAGTTGAAAAGGAAAGGACTTGGTCAAACAGAATTCAAGATGGATTAGTCGAAGTGTAATTTCGATACAAGCACTTAATTACACCAATAAGATAATTACTTTATTACAAGAACTCCAGTAGGCAATCTACAAAAACAACGACTTTATAAACGATCAAAAGCAAGGTGTGGATATAACAAGATTTATGCAATGTTTGACAGGTAACTTAAATTTAGTCTATTCTAACTAATGAATCATATAAAAAAAGAATGGATGAAAGGAAACACATTAAAAAAATATATTTATCAAAGATCTTGATCTATATTCAGTCTTATTTTTTTTTTCTTTTTCGAATCAGTAATGAAGGCAGGGTAGCCCTCTAAAGTGTGAACTGATATTATATGATACTGAATTATTTGAAAGAAAAGACAAATATACGGAAATCCTGAAAAAAGGCTGCTATGTTTTCTTTCACATTCAAAGCTTCCGATTCCCCAAAATTCCGATGTACTGTACTTGCCCATTATTTATTTATTACTCATAACTAATGAATAAAGTTGCTGAAGGAATTTCAAGAATTGTCAATAGTTGTGTGGTAAAAGAGTCCTTTTTTGAACGTTACTATTAACGTAATGTCTATGGTGCTATCTGTCTCTTCATTTTGCATGTCGTGCATAGGTACACACACACAAATAAATACACAGACACACGCACACATACATACATATATATATATATATATATATATATATATATATATTATATATATATATATATATATATATATAATAATATATACATATATATATATACATATATATATTGTATATGCATATATATATATATATATATATATATATATATATATATATATATATATATATATATTGTGATGGATGGCTTGACCACCACACAACAACACTAAACTTTTCAAACAGTATTCACTTAAGTACCATACTAAGTCCACAAAAGGTGGAATAGTATACAACTTCAATAAGAGTGCAAAGTCAATTCAAGGGGACAAAGAAAATACCACAAAAATATACTTAATTTTAATACACAAGTTTCAGACAGAAATAACACCTGAACCTCAACAATACAGTAATTAATGATAAACTCACTCACTCTTAAACTCCCTGTAAAAGAAAACAATTACACAATTAAAGAAAGGTCATCAACACAAGCATACAAAAAGGGAAGAGGGTCCAGAAAGGAGGAGGCAAACGAAAAGTAAGAATATCCTAACAATTACACATTAAATATCCCTAACAAATTCCTCATTCACTTCTAGGGGTCTCCTCAGAGGACAATAAACTCTCCAGCTGGAGGCTTAATTCAGGTGGCAGAAAACACGGATCCAAAACAATGGTGGTGAATGATTCAATAATGCAGAACGCCCAGGAGTACAGGTCGTGGGCCCGACACACAAATATAACGTTCAAAATCTTTACCTTGGGGCAGAGAGGTCCCCTTGGCTTTTACTGAACCAAGGGCAGTATAATAAATATAGGATAAAAATCCTTAATGCAGAGCGAGGATATCCTGGGAAAGCTAAACAGCTTCACAATGCAGCTCTGTAATGGCGATGAATATAAATCCAGCAGCAATTATCGTGCCCTTCAAGGTTGGAGGCTCAGAAACACACTGAGGCCAACTCCTCCAAGCGAAAACCTCCATACCTCGGATAATGAAGGAGAGCTGCCACGTAACCAACACAACTTGAAAATAAAAAATAGTCGTTAGCCAATAATAAACACCAAGATAACCACCGGTGAGGAGACAAAAAGCTAATAAAGAAAAAATACAACACTTCTATACTTAACATTAAAAGTCTAAAAACTTAAATAATTCAGAAATTAATGACAACTAAGTTACACCTCCTCACCCGACCAAAAAAAAAAAAAATCATTTTTTTTTTTCATAAAGTACGTTAACATTTAATCACATATTGAAATAATAAAATAACAAAAAAAAATAGTCATTAAACCACCTGCAAAGACATGACAAACAAAAGGAAAGAGGGTGGCAAGTACCAAGGTTTGCAGCTCACAAGGAAAATAAAATATAATAATATATAACAAATACTAATAACCTCTTAAACTTAATACTAATCACAGGAAAACTTTCCAAAACCAGAAAGGCAAAACATCACCATTCGATAAATAGATACCCCACCTAAAAATTTCCCATCACTCACACCGTTAATAAACTTAATAAAGAGTCATTGCACTAACAACCGGATTCTGTATATATAGTCCAAAGGCTATAACCTTTTCCACAATCTATACACTGTTCATTTTCAGGGATACACATCACTCACTAGCAATAAATGTTGATCACAAAAACCACTGTCTATTTCAGTGTTATATATCACACTTATCACCATAGTGTCCAATACATACACACACACACCGAACGACACAGAGAAGACCACCACAAGACTCCCCTGCGCAAACAAACAAACAAACTCGATGAAGCGTAATTATTAGCCTGAAAATACAGAATACCAGATTAGTGCCTATCTCTTTTCTTAGCTTATTATAAACCTTATCGTACCTGACACCTCTAAACCTTAGTAGATTAACCTTAACTCAGTCTAGGGTACCACTCATACACCAGCCTGTAGCGCCTAAAAAACGGCTGTGTTGTGCTACAGACCCGTGAGCCCATGACCCATCTAATTAATCAATCATTAGAAAGTACCAGTGATTACCCTCACCTTTTAACCTTAAAGATCCCATATAATATACCCAAAACATTATAGTCTTCTGTAAACAAACCATGATTAATAAATTTTAAATATACATTTACTTCTACTCACTACGTGCCCACTTCAACAGCACACACACCATAATTAGAACGATACAGATACTACCTTTATTAACTGCATAGCCCTCTGTCAATCAACTAATATTCAACGCTGCGAGAGAGAAAATCGGCAACAATATTATCTTTTCCTGGGATGTGGGAAAATTCTAAATTTCATTCTTGCAGCATGAGACTCCACCTCATCAATCGTTGATTTTTATTTTTGTATCTGCTGATGAAGGTCAGGGGATTATGGTCTGTCAAGACCTTAATAGGTGTATCTGAGGAGGAGAGATAAACCTGAAAATGGTTAATAGCAAATACTAATGCAAGAGTCTCTTTCTCCACAGTGGAATACCTACGTTGGGCGGAGGACAATTTTTTTGAAAAGAATGCGACAGGATGAGAAACTCCCTGCTCGTCATTCTGCAACAACACCGCTCCTACACCAACGTCACTTGCATCCGTGGCAAGAGAAAAAGGAAGGTCAAAATCAGGAGCTCTTAAGACAGGGAAATTAATTAATACTCTTTTTAAATTATCAAAAGCCCTTTGTGTTTCATCAGTCCAGACAAAAGCTACCTTCTTTCTTAAGAGATTAGTCAAAGGATCGGCGATGTCAGAAAAATTTCTAACAAACCTTCGGTAGTAGGCCTACCCACCCAACCCAAGGAATCTTCTGACATCCCTCCTGCACTTAGGGATTAACATTTTTTCAATACATTCGATATTTGCTTGCTTAGGAGCAACTTTACCATTACCAACTTCATGACCCAAATATACGACCCTCGCCTTTGCGAATTCACTTTTCTTTAAATTAATTACTAAACCTGCTTTCTTCAAAACCTCAAACAGTGCCCTAATACGTTTTAAATGAGTTTCCCAATCATTACTATAAATAACAATATCATCAATATAAACTACACACCCCTCTAAACCATAGACTAAAGTATTCATTAACCTCTGAAAGGTGGCAGCCGCGTTCTTCATACCAAACGGCATCACTTTACATTGAAATAGTCCCTGGGGTGTTACGAAAGCGGACAGGGCCCTTGCCCGCTTCGAAAGAGGAACCTGCCAATAACCTTTCAGCAAATCGAATTTACTAATGTACTTGGCCTTACCCATACGATCAATACAATCCTCAATTCGTGGTAATGGGTAACAATCAGACTTAGACACTTCATTCAATTTACGGTAATCAAAACATAACCTGAAATTACCGTCGGGTTTCTTTACCAATACAACAGGGGATGACCAAGGACTTTGACTAGGTTCAATTAGGTCATGTTTTAGCATATAATCAACTTCCTTCGCCACAACCTCATTTTTAAAGGGATTCAACCTGTAAGGCGCTCGTTTCACAGGAGTGGCACTACCTACGTCCACGTCATGTTCAAGGACATTAGTCCTTCCCGGTACATCCGAAAATAATTCATTATAATTAAATACCAATTTCTTTAAAGACTTTTGTTCTTCATTACTTAAATGAGAAACCATACCAGAAAAATGTTTCAAAGAATTCTTATTATCTGAACGCCATTCACTTCCATTAAAACAATTATCATCAATACTTTCACCCTCTGAAAAAGAAAAAAGTTTATCGTTCTCGGAAACTACAGCATTCCCTATGGTTGCCACGGGTGTGACTTTCTCCCGTTCTACATAAGCCTTCAACATATTTATGTGACAAAGCTGAAAAGGTTTCCTTCTCTCGGGAGTCTCTACTAAATAATTAACTTCACTAATTTTTTTCAGAATTTTCCAAGGACCTGAAAAAGATGCTTTCAATGAATTTCCAGGAATGGGTAACAAAACCAAAACTTTGTCGCCTACCGCAAAGTCACGTGCTTTAGACCTTCTGTCAAAAAAGTACTTCATTCTTTTTTGGCTACACAATAAATTTTCACCTGCAAATTTCCAAGCTTTTGTTAACTTATCACCTAGATTAGACACATAATCTAATAAATTGATCTCAGGGACGTCTCCCTCCCAGGACTCTCGAACAACATCGAGAGGACCTCGAACACAATGGCCAAACACAAGGCTGAAAGGCGAAAAACCTAAAGACTGACTTGGGACAGAACGAAAAGCGAACAACAAATAAGGTAATTCCTTATCCCATTCAGAACCATTAATCAAACAATATTTCTTTACCATCGATTTCAGGGTTTGATGAAATCTCTCCAGAGCTCCCTGACTTTCTGGATGATATGGAGAAGAGGTCACATGTTTTATATTTAACTCTGCCATTTTATCTCTGAAATACCTGCTAACAAAATTAGAACCACAATCCGATTGAATAATTTTAGGCATCCCAAACCTGGTAAAAAAGTAAATTAGTACATCTATAATTTTAACACTTTTTATCGTACGTAGTGGTATTGCCTCGGGATATCGAGACATCCTATCCATGATAGTCAAAATATATTCATTTCCACTACGAGTCCTTGGTAATGGTCCAACAATATCAATAATGACCTCCGTGAAAGGTTCGGAAACCACTGGAATAGGACATAGAGGCGCTTTTGGAATAAGCTGATTAGGTTTACCGACCTTCTGACAAACATCACAGCTATTGACAAACTTCTTTACGTCCGCCTTCAACTTCGGCAAATAATAATTCATTAACAACTTGCCAGAAGTCTTATGAATGCCAAAATGTCCGGCCAAACCACTTTCATGCGCCAATGATATCAACTCATTCCTGTAAACAAATGGAACCATTATCTGTTTCAAAATTTCATAATCGAAGTTATCAGCCTCCATAGGCCTAGTCAACCTATATAAAATATTATTAATTATTTTAAATTTGGGACCGGTTATATCAGTCACGTCACCTGACTCAATAGGGAGATCCCGAAAATCCTTTTTCTGAGCTTTGATTAGCTCTTCAATAGTCCAATTCAGTTTGTCCTTCAAAATCCCAAGATCTACAACTACGCTATCACTACGTTCTAAACTACTTAAATCTAGATCAATTGTTGACTCTGCAGCGTCAACAATTCTAGCACTAGAACGAGTAACTGCTGCTACTTCACTATCAGGGTTTATCAGTATGGGACAAGTATTATTCTTCAGAGCAACATCATTCCCTATCACAACATCAACATTTTTAACCGGAAATTTATCAACGATGGCCAATTTCAAATTCCCTGCAAAGGAAGGGCAGATTAAATTAAGATTTTCCATGGCATACGATTTTACCGTATCGGGAAAACCAGCCAATAACACAAATTCCCCACTTTTTGGTACAAAATTGCAAGGTAATGCCTCCCTTAATATCAAAGACTGAGCTGCACCGGTATCACGCAAAATACACACACGTCTTTTCTCGGACGAATTGGCGAAAGAGACACTACCGAAGGACAAATATCTGTCAAAACCACCAGGTAGTCATTGATCAGCAGATGTTGTTGGGGTAGGTTCTCTCTCTCTCTCTTCCACACCCATCACTGGCCTAACATTAGCATTTTGTGAGTTTCTAAATGCATAACACATGCTCTTTACGTGCCCCTTCTTATTGCAAAAGAAGCACGTCAATGTTTTCAATTTCTCGGGATTATATATCTTAGGTCTATTATTCCTGTTAGGAGAAAAATTTATATTAGTATTGGCATTGCCCTGATCATTACCTCTATAATTATTTCTAGTAAACATCCCTGCATTATTATTATTGTTAGAATTATTATTATTGTTGAAATTATTATTCCTACCTACTTTACCCCATCCGGACTTCACCATTTTTGTTACTACCCCTAACTCACTCTTATGAGACAAATAATACTCATCACTAGCGATGGCTACCTCCTGAATGGTCTCTAGTTTTAACTCTTCGAGGTGAACCTTCAGTTTATCCGGAACACACCTCTTGAACTCCTCCACCAACATTAATTCCTTCAATTTCTCAAAATTTACCACTTCCTTGGACTTGAACCAATCACTAGCATATTGTTCCTTCGATCTTGCGAATTCAATAAAAGTTTGCTCCCTACTTTTTTCTAAGTTCCTGAAGCGTTGCCTATAGGCTTCAGGGACTAACTCATAGGCCTTCAAGACGATAGCCTTCACACACTCATAATCTGATGACAGATCCTCCTCCAGAGTTACATACACCCTCTGAGCTCTTCCAATCAATTTACTTTGTATAAGAGTGGTCTAATACTCTTGGGGCCACTCCAACCTTGCTGCAATCCTCTCAAATGATACAAAAAACTCTGCAATATTGTCTTCCTCAAATTTAGGCACAAATTTGAGAGCCTGCGCTAAATTAATAGCAGGCGTTACTGACCTATTTGGGGAAGGGGGAGAGGAAGAAGAGGAACCTGAGTTTTTCATGGCAATCCCATGCTGCCTCTCCTTTTCTCTTTCCTCCGCCTTAAACTTTTCTATATCAAACTCCATCTGCCTCAGAGCAATTTGCCTATCCAAAATTTCTACAGACAACAGCGCTTTATCAGGTTTCACTTGTTCCCCACCAGCCTTTACAGTTTTAACACATTCATAAATTTGCAATAGCAATACACCCTTTCTTATTGACACATCATATCCCAATTCAAAATGTTCTGCTACAATTTCCAAATCTTCCCTATTCAACTCTGCAAGCCTTTCTTGCCACCCCTCTCCGCTAAGGAGGTCTAGTACATTAACCATGATGACCACTATTATTCACACAATACTAAATTACAAAAAAAAACCACGAGGAGGTGAAAATATGCTGCCTGAAA
>NC_090733.1:91212721-91217721 GCF_036898095.1 Palaemon carinicauda | reverse complement strand
AGATATCAAAGTAAAATTCCTGTCATACATTTTGATTAGGAAAGAATTTTGAATATATCAAATACCGAATGACTTTTATGAAATGTTAGCTCAATAACTTCGGACAATAAGTAGAGTGAAAAAGAATAAATAGTTGCATATTATTAATGTAAATATGGCTTCGTATCTCAGACATACGAGCGCCAATAAAACGTCGCATCTTAGACACACACATCAATACACCAATCGTAACTCAGACATACCAACATCAATGCATCGTCGTATCTTAGACATACAAACGGCAATACAATGTCGTATCTTAGATATACGAACTTTAATACAACGCTGTAGCTCAGACATACCAACATCAATATCAGCAACCTAACGTTAAAAGTTTACTAAGCAAATCAAAACGAATTTGAGATTATTGCAGAGAAGAATGCCATCCTTACGCATAAGCATAGGGCAGAGGGACAGAAGAGAAATGGAAACACTCCCAAGCTAAATCGAGGATCATGGAAGCTACTAAACTTGTAATCTTACTCTGATTTTCATCAAATTTGAATTTTCATCAAATTTTATCAATGGCTAAATATTATGCATCGGAAAAAAACCATGAAATTTCGGATGTTAAACGGAACAAGCTCACGATTCTGGAATAACATTGGACTTTTCACCATTTACTGCACAGTCAGCATGTGAAAAGTGGGAGGCAATACTCATTAGCGGAGGTCTGAAAACCCTTATTATTATTATTATTATTATTATTATTATTATTATTATTATTATTATTATTATTATTATTATTATTATCATTATTATTATTATTATTATTATTATTATTGTGGTTGTTGTTGTTTATGTTGTTCTCATTGTTGTTGTTATAAAGTGGCACTGGATTAGACAATATGGCATTATAAGTTCTTGTACTATGACCACCTAATACCATTAAGGATGAAATTTCCATAGATATTACCGTAGAGCGGTCAGTTTAAGGCCTGTTGGAGAGCCCACCAACATATCAGTAGTGTTCTTCATCTCTAAATCCTTTCATAACGTCTCGGCATATAATCCCTGATATGGAAGGCTTCCATCATCAAGCTGGCTTTAGAGAGATTGAAAAAGATACTTTAATTCATTTTCTTAAAAGCTTTAACTGTTGAAACATAATACCATTATACAGGAAAATGCTTGAAGCCCCGATGAATTTTTGAACGAGCTTTTTAATCAAATAATTCAGCCTGTTCAACATCAATAGTATAAAGTCAGCGGTATCGCATTTTTATCAAGCTGATCATTTTTTTATAAGTCTGCTCATTGTTTACTTGGCTGCAATGACACACACACAAACATACACACACACACAGACACACACATATATATATATATATATATATATATATATATATATATATATATATATATATATATATATATATGTCCATCCATCCATATACCAAGGCACTTCCCCCAATTTTGAGGGGTAGCCGACACCAACAATGAAACAAAACAAAAAGGGGACCTCTACTCTCTATGTTCCTTCAGCCTAATCAGGGACTCAACCGAGTTCAGCTGGTACTGCTAGGGTGCCACAGCCCAACCTCCCACATTTCCACCACAGATGAAGCTTCATAATGCTGACTCCCCTACTGCTGCTACCTCCGCGGTCATCTAAGGCACCGGAGGAAGCTGGAACTGCGTCACAATCGCTCGCCATTCATTCCTATTTCTAGCACGCTCTCTTGCCACTCTCACATCTATCCTCCTATCACCCAGAGCTTTCTTCACACCATCCATCCACCCAAACCTTGGCCTTCCTCTTGTACTTCTCCCATCAACTCTTGCATTCATCACCTTCTTTAGCAGACAACCATTTTCCATTCTCTCAACATGGCCAAACCACCTCAACACATTCATATCCACTCTAGCTGCTAACTCATTTCTTACACCCGTTCTCTCCCTCACCACTTCGTTCCTAACCCTATCTACTCGAGATACACCAGCCATACTCCTTAGACACTTCATCTAAAACACATTCAATTTCTGTCTCTCCATCACTTTCATTCCCCACAACTCCGATCCATACATCACAGTTGGTACAATCACTTTCTCATATAGAACTCTCTTTACATTCATGCCCAACCCTCTATTTTTTACTACTCCCTTAACTGCCCCCAACACTTTGCAACCTTCATTCACTCGCTGACGTACATCTGCTTCCACTCCACCATTTGCTGCTACAATAGACCCCAAGTACTTAAACTGATCCACCTCCTCAAGTAACTCTCCATTCAACATGACATTCAACCTTTCACCACCTTCCCTTCTCGTACATCTCATAACCTTACTCTTACCCACATTAACTCTCAACTTCCTTCTCTCACACACCCTTCCAAATTCTGTCACTAGTCGGTCAAGCTTCTCTTCTGTGTCTGCAACCAGTACAGTATCATTTGCAAACAACAACTGATTTACCTCCCATTCATGGTCATTCTCGTCTACCAGTTTTAATCCTCGTCCAAGCACTCGAGCATTCACCTCTCTCACCACTCCATCAACATACAAGTTAAACAACCACGGCGACATCACACATCCCTGTCTCAGCCCCACTCTCACCGGAAACCAATCGCTCACTTCATTTCCTATTCTAACACATGCTTTACTACCTTTGTAGAAACTTTTCACTACTTGCAACAACCTTCCACCAACTCCATATAACCTCATAACATTCCACATTGCTTCCCTATCAACTCAATCATATGCTTTCTCCAGATCCATAAACGCAACATACACCTCCTTACCTTTTGCTAAACATTTCTCGCATATCTGCCTAACTGTAAAAATCTGATTCATACAACCCCTACCTCTTCTAAAACCACCCTGTACTTCCAAGATTGCATTCTCTGTTTTATCCTTAATCCTATTAATCAATACTCTACCATACACTTTTCCAACTACACTCAACAAACTAATACCTCTTGAATTACAACACTCATGCACATCTCCCTTACCCTTATATAGTGGTACAATACATGCACAAACCCAATCTACTGGTACCATTGACAACACAAAACACATATTAAACAATCTCACCAACCATTCAAGTACAGTCACACCCCCTTCCTTCAACATCTCAGCTTTCACACGATCCATACCAGATGCTTTTCCTACTCTCGTTTCATCTAGTGCTCTCCTCACTTCATCTATTGTAATCTCTCTCTCATTCTCATCTCCCATCACTGGCACCTCAACACCTGGAACAGCAATTATATCTGCCTCCCTATTATCCTCAACATTCAGTAAACTTTCTAAATATTCCGCCCACCTTTTCCTTGCCTCCTCTCCTTTTAACAACCTTCCATTTCCATCTTCCACTGTCTCTTCAATTCTTGCGCCAGCCTTCCTTACTCTCTTCACTTCTTTCCAAAACTTCTTCTTATTCTCTTCATATGAATGACCCTATGCCTGACCCCACCTCAGGTCAGCTGCCCTCTTTGCCTCACGTACCTTGCGCTTTACTTCCACATTTTTCTCTCTATATTTTTCATACTTCTCTATACTATTACTCTGCAGCCATTCTTCAAAAGCCCTCTTTTTCTCTTCCACTTTTACCTTCACTTCTTCATTCCACCATTCACTGCCCTTCCTCATGCTGCCTCCAACAACCTTCTTGCCACATACATCACTTGTAATCCCAACAAAATTTTCTTTTACTAACTTCCACTCCTCCTCTAAATTTCCAGTTTCTCTTACTCTCACCTCGTCATATGCCATTTTCAACCTTTCCTGATATTTACTTTTTACCCCCGGTTTTATTAGCTCTTCAATCCTCACTACCTCCCTTTTACATCCACCTACTCTATTCTCCCACTCTTTTGCTACAACTAATTTTCCTTCCACCAAAAAATGATCAGACATACCGTTAGCCATACCCCTAAACACGTGCACGTCTTTCAATCTTCCAAACATTCTTTTAGTTATCAACACATAATCCAAAAATGCCCTTTCTACTACTCTTCCATTTGCCACTCTTACCCATGTATACTTATTTTTATCTTTCTTTTTAAAGAAGCTAGCACTTATTACCATCTCTTGTTCAACACACATGTCTACCAGTCTCTCACCACTCTCATTTTCACCTTCTACCTCTCCAGCGCCCACTCTAGCATTTAAGTCACCCATAACAACTACATAATTCCTTCTACCCAGTCCTTCTACACACCTAGTTAATTCATTCCAGAACTCATTCCGCTCTTCTTCACTTTTCTCACTACCTGGCCCATACGCACTGACAAACGCCCAACATTCCCTACCCAACCTAACCCTTACCCACATCAACCTAGGTGATATCTCCTTCCATTCCACTACTTTACCTGTCATCCATTCACTCAGCAATAACGCCACACCCTCTCTCGCTCTTCCCCTTTCAATCCCAGACACTCTACCAGACATTTCACCAAACATCACTTCACCTTTTCCTTTCATCTTTGTCTCACACAAGGCCAATACATCCATCCTTCTACTTCTAAACATACTTCCAGTCTCACATCTTTTACTCTCTATCATACTACATCCACGCACATTCAAACACCCCAAAACTAGAGTGCGGGGAGCAGTCACTCTCCCCCCAGCTCCATCTCCTTGTCGATGTCTCGCAGGAATTTTATACAGGAGAGGGGGTTCCCAGCCCCCTCGTCCCGTCCCTTTTAGTCGCCTCTTACGACACGCAGGGATAACGTTGGCGCTATTCTAATTTTTATATGCATCAAGGCACAGGATTTGCTTACTTTTATCTTTATTTTTCACTAGTGAAGAATAAAGCATTGAGTCCTTTCCCCCATTGGTTGACACTACGAATGTTTGTCTGGTCTATTATTCACTGTTTATGAGCTTAGGATTATAGTATCCTGGTTTTTCTACTAGGGTTTATATATATATATATATATATATATATATATATATATATATATATATATACATATATATATATATATATATATATATATATATAGATATATTTA
>NC_090733.1:91202721-91207721 GCF_036898095.1 Palaemon carinicauda | reverse complement strand
GTAGTATTTTTTGATGTTTTTTATTATATCTTATTACGCTAACATTGTATCCTCAGCATAGAGGCCTGATTTCATTCGTAGAGGTGCAAATCTGTACAGATTATTCCCTGTTCACACCCGCGAAGTATGTGGTCCATTGTCTGGATGAGATGCCTACATGGGCACTCAGCTTAGAGGTCAAGAACCCAGTTATGAAGATTGTCTCCATTCCTCCCAACTCTAGCTGTTAGTCAATTAAGAGTAATCCAACCCTTTCTACACAAGTTTCTTCCATGGGGAATGGACTCACATGGGCTCTGAATGGCCTCACCAAGTGGGCAGTGTCTGCTTCTCGCAACTTATCTAGGGGGTAAGTTGCTGACTCCATGGGGTCGCAGGTAGTACTCCTCATGAAGCTCTTGCAGGATTTCAATCATTGTCTGACCACCGTTGACCATAGAGTGCGTGTTGTTGTTGTAGAACATTTGCCAAAGGAGAACCAGAATCGAATACGTGTTTTCTATGATCATGTTACAGTTTTGTCCCAATCTAAACTCCTTGTTTTTTTTCTATGTAGCATTGTGTATCAATTGTTTGTTCAGCTAGTATACATAATTAAGAGCTATCTTGAAGTGGGCTAAAAAATCACTCATGAAATTTCCCACTGTAAATCAAATTCATAATTAGCAAAAGTATTTCTTTATCATCCCTTGAATAACTTGGATGTAAAACTAAGTCCTAATTTTGGTTATTATTTCTCAAAGTCTATTGGTAACGAAAAAAGGAAGAATAATCACTTTAAAAGATGAGAAAATTGACATTATACAATTAACAAAATATCCTCAAAGGAATTTCTTTCAGCTCTATTTCTTATTTGTTACTTAAAAAACATAAATAGAAAAAATAATATATATCTGAAACCTACAAATAACTTTTTTCTTTTTTTTCTTTAAATGGGCTTTTTGAAAAGTTTTATAAATAGGGATATAAAAAGACTAAATACCTTGAAATATTGAATTATATTAAATTTGTAATTAGGTAAAAAAAATGGTAAAAAGAACCAATTGTAAGTACAGAAGAAACTAATTCCTTTATTTTTTAAAAAACAAACGCGCCACGCGTGAAAAATAAAGGGAAAACTTTTCCCTGCAAGTCCCTGTTTGCAAGTAGTTTTCTTCCTATTTCATGCAACGCAAACTAATTTTTCTCCATGTTCCAGACGTTGAGATTCCTTCTCAGGCAGAAAATGTTCTTGAAGAAGTTTCCGAAGGAACCACATTCGCTTCTGCATTCTTTCTTAATTTTTTCACTTACGGGAAATTTCTTTTATATTGATACAAAATATATAGAGGAAATATAATCACATATCGAGATTAATACCTCAATTCTTCCAAGTAGTTAATGTTATGGTAGCATATTGGAAACGTCCCTGTTTGGTGTTCTGCCCGACTGGGGTTCGAGTCCTACTCATGCTCGATAGTTTCTTGTGTCTACTACCTCCCCATCCTTGTGAGGTAAAGATGGGGGAGTCTATAGGTCAACCTACTGAGTCATCAGCAGCCATGGCCTATGCTATTCTCCTCTCCATAATGCAGTATTTAAAACTTGTTTATATACTTCATAATTTCTTTTGTAATAGGGTGAGGTGGTCATCTCCAAGCACTGAATACTACTACTACTACTACTACAACTACTACTACTACTACTACTAATAATAATAATAATAATAATAATAATAGCAATTATGGTTATAATAATAATAATAATAATAATAATAATAATAATAATAATAATAATAATAATAATAATAACGGCTTTTAGTGATGTCGCAATATATATCAATAATAACATCAATGTCAATAGTATCCGAATGGAATCGTGTTGCTACAGCTTTACAAAATATCCCCAGTCATTGAAACCAGGCGAAAATGGCATAATAAAGATTCGATTATTTCAGCTAATCGCAATAACACATGTATCCAGATTAGTTCAATTCAACTTTATATACAATATTGCAACCCACGCCAAGGTCATGCACGTGTTCAAAGGGATTTTCATATCAGATTAAAAAAGAAAAT
This sequence comes from Palaemon carinicauda, assembly GCF_036898095.1. Classification (NCBI taxonomy): domain Eukaryota; kingdom Metazoa; phylum Arthropoda; class Malacostraca; order Decapoda; family Palaemonidae; genus Palaemon; species Palaemon carinicauda. The sequence continues at coordinate 91,205,664 of NC_090733.1, read as the reverse complement.
CTCCATTTTGATTTCATACAGTTTATAATAAACAAACATGGTTTACTTACATAAACGTAAATGAAAATCAGGAAATTATTCTTTATTTCTAATAGGATACTGGGATAATTCAATAGGTTGTTTTAAGCTTTTGTTACTTTGGACATTGTTCGGGATTATTAATTGCACTGATGTCATGAAATTGAATTTTCTGAAATGAATTACATGAAACACATGTCAAGGTAGATGGATGAGGCAATAATACTTAATTTCTTGTATGATACAGACATAATTCAATATGTTATGTTAAGCTTTTATTACTATGGATATTGTTCGTGACTACTAATTGCATTGATATCATGGAAATAACAAATATCAAATTACACTATACCCAGGTATCGCATTCCATAAACACTATATAGAATTGTACCAGTTATGTTTCTAACAATGGGAATTAATTTGGAAAATGAGGGAACGTGGATGTAAATGCTGGGATTTAATCTAAGCTTAAGACTTGAAATAGCTGATCCATATAATCGAATAAATTGATGATATAATGATAAAAGAATATATCTTTATTGGTGTAAGAAAACCATCATTAGTAGAGAAAAAAAGCATTTGTACATCAATACCTATTACAAAATTATACAATTTGATCCGCTGATTTATAATTAGCCTTATATAACATGTAACGTAAATTATCCTCTATGGATAAATTTGAAAAAGAAACTTTTTTTTAAGAGAAGAAAATTTTATGACCATGATGTAATAATAAAGCATTCTAGCTTATTATTATCATCATCACTAGCTAACCTAAACCCTAGTTGGGAAAACAGGCTACTATAAGCCCAAGGGCTCCAAAAATGAAAAATAACCCAGTGGGGAAAGGAAATCCAGAAATAAGTAAAAAGGCACCACATTATTATTATTATTATTATTATTATTATTATTATTATTATTATCATTATTATTATTATTATTATCATTATTATTATTACTCTACTATCTATATATATGTATATATATATATATATATATATATATATATATAGATATATATATATATATATATATATATATATATATATATATATATATATATATATATATATATAGTAAGAATAGAAAAAGGGCTGCGGTATCTTTACTATCCACCAATTAACCCTTCTTATATAAACAAAAAATTATCTCTAAAATATCACAAACATGGAAATGATACTCACTATTTACATTATACTGAAAAGTTTATGTTGAAAATTTATTTATAAGTTAATAGAATACAACTCCAATAAAATTTTAGTTATCACATAAGTATTAGGATATTCTGAAATTATGGATATGTATATATATATATATATATATATATATATATATATATATATATATATATATATGTATGTATGTATAAATATATATATATATATATATATATATATATATATAAATATATATATATATATATATATATATATATATATATATATATATATATATATATATACAGTATATATATATATATATATATATATATATATATATATATATATATATATATATATATATATATATATATATACATATATAAGAGAATTTTGAAAACTGGAAACCATGAATTGCATTTCAAATTCTGTCCGTCATTATGGTATTTAAAATCTAAATAGAATCAAAGTCATCTCTCCATGTTTGTTGAAGGTCATATGAGGCTACAGCTCTAAAAGTCAAGGGATCTAAAGCTTAGCAACATTAGTGATGCAGGATGGGATATTCAACGGAGCCAATTACTTTATATATCTTTATTTCATTTTACTTCAGAGTTACATGAGAGGGATGTTATTTTTACTTCATACATATATTTTTAATGAAATGAGGATAAATAAAAAGTTGAAATCTCACAACTTTAATGATTACCAGAATTCGTCGAAAACCCAAAGCTAAGAACTCTATAAGGAATCAAATCGTTTGTGAATATTCTAATTTGTGGATTGCTCTTCACTACAAAGAATCCACAATGTATGCATATGGAATGGTGCTCATATATCACTCAAACGAAAAGCTCATGATAGTTTACAAGGCTTGATGTAAGCATACACACATATACATACACACACACTCGCACACCCACCCAAACATATACACACACACATACACACACATACACAAACACACATACACACACACACACATATATATATATATATATATATATATATATATATATATATATATATATATATATATATGTATATATATATATATATATATATAAATATGTGTGTGTGTATATATTTTCTTACCAAGCTGGTCCTCATGAAAGTAAAATATTTTATTCACATATTTCATTTGTATATTTAAGAGATGTATAGCCGGCTTGTGAGTTCCACTCACGTAGTATTAAGTAAATGTATGTAAATTACATAAGACTGTCGTCATTCCTTTAACTGTATTTTCATTCTGTTTTGTATATGATTTACGTTATTTCTTAAGAATTAAATTTCTATTCCGCGTAGTTTTGTTAAGAAGTCTTATGTAATCTTGTTCAAAGGTATGCTGTATGACACATACGCTAGGATTTGCATCATGTTTCCACGTGGTCGGAAGAGGCATGCAAATTCTAGACTATAAATTATTCTTTTGTTTTTAATGTTACAAGAAGACGCTGGCGTAGTTAGCTGAGAGAGTTGGTTCGCAAGCAGCGGTAGTACCCCTTCTTCTAATTGCTAAGTTGTCAACCTTACACTGCTAGAGCCATGCCCCAACGCCACGAGAATGATTTAATAGAAAATTTCTAGAGTAAATTAAGTTAATATTCAAGGACCTAGTAATACATAGGAGGCAGAACAGATCCAGCCTATACCTTTGGAAGAGCCAACGTCCAACAGCTCTCTCTCCGGTAATTACATAATTCCTCTCAAGCATGAATAGTGATTTCTCTCCAACGTATACAGTGTTTAGTGTTATTCAAAC
>NC_090733.1:91185221-91197721 GCF_036898095.1 Palaemon carinicauda | reverse complement strand
ACTGCACGGCTAGGTGATTATAACGTGACTAAAGAAAATACAGAATTTACTTTTCCAAGTCTATTATGGAACAGAAATACAATGACAAAATCGTTAACAGAAACTTCGCAAATACTGTAACTTCAAATCCAGTCAATAGATGGTGTTACTAACATATGAAATTCCCTGATAAAAACCCCCATTAAGCCTTTTATAAATAAAAGGTAAACAAACATGGAATTTCATAGATATGACAAAATACCTTAACCTCTACTCAACAAATCAGCAAATATATTATTGGTACCCTTAACAAGAACAACAGAGAAAGAATAAACTTGTAATGCCAAAGACCAACGAATTAGTCTATCATTACTAGACTTTGAAGTCTTTAAATACAAGAGTGGGTTATGATCACTTTCCAAGAGGGATTTTCTACCCATTAAGTAGTGCTCAAACTTCTTTATTCCCCATACTATGGCCAAGCATTCTTGCTCGATAGCTGCTTATCGAGTCTCGGGGGGAAGAAGTTTCTTGCTTGCGAATGCCACTGGATAAGGTTCTCAGTCTATATACTGCAGCAAAACTGCTCCTAGACCTGTAGACGATGCATCCGTTCTTAAACAAGAAATGTTTAGATCAGGCACCTGAAGAATCGGAGAAGTTAAACAAGATTTCAGTTAATTAAATTTGCACAATGCATCTTCATCAAAATTAAATTTTTCTGAACTACCCTTCTTCAAAAACTTTGTAAGATGAATTAGTTTACCTGATAAATTTGGAATAAATCTACCATAAAAATTTACAGATCCAATAAAGCTTCGTGACTGTTTCTTGGCAGTGGGAGCAGGTATATCCAAAATAGCTGTGTTTTATCCTGTTGAGGAAAAATACCCCTTTTGTTGATTACATATCCTAAATATTGTATCTCTTCATAACCGAGGAAACACTTTCCTGGTTTAGCAGTTAACCCCGCTTCTTGCAGTCGCAATATGACCTTTTCCAAATCTGCCATATGAATTTTCTAGTCTTTGGATATAATAAAGATATTGTCAAAATAACAAACTACGACAGAAAGACGTTTCCATACTTGCCTCATTAATCTAATATACGTCGCACAAGCTGTGATAAGGCCAAAAGGTAATCTTACATATTGCATTAGTCCAAGATTAGTTGCAAAGGCTGTATACTTACGACTCTTTGGTGTTAGGGGAATCTGATGATACGCTTTGCAGATATCAAGCTCTGCAATGTACATAAAATCTGCAAACTTATGTAGATCTTGCTCAAAGCTTGGCATGGACTCACAATCAAAATCTGTAATTGCATTTAAAGTTCTAGAATCAACAACCAATCTGTAGTTACCTTCTTTCTTTTTGACAAGCAATGCGGGAGATGAATAATTAGAAGATGAGGGCTCTATTATTCCAAGATCAAGCCAATTTTGTACTTTGTCATCGAAATCCCAAGTTAAATGAGCTGGGATTGGATACTATTTACGAACAAAGGGTTCAGTAGTCTTAATTTTAATATTATGCTCTTGTAAAGAAGTTTTACCTGGTTTATCTGAAAATACATGTTTGTACTTCTGACATAAGTTACGAAGATCATCTTTCTGTACATCTGAAAGATTAGGGTTTATGTTGCATGTACTCTGATTGGTATCCACAGTTTCAATTTCCAGATAATCATACACATCAGCATTAATATCAGCAACTTTGTTAACATGAACAGTGTTTATCATTCCAGTCATATCTTCATCTGCCACATGTAACATAACATTCTCTCTACGGTAATATTTCTCCATAAGACTGATATGATACAGTCTCTTCTTACCCTCTACGTTTACCCAGTAGTCAAGTGGACCATGCTTATCAATTATCTTGTATGGACCTCTCCATGAGAACTGCAATTTACCTTGTTTTTTTCTGGAATAAGCAAAAGCACTTCATCATCAGCTTTAAATCGGCGCTTACTACTCTTCTCATCAAAATAAGACTTATATGTACTGAAAGATATATTCATGTTTTGAACAGCCAAATCAGAAACATCAGACAACTTTTCACGTAGTTCCAAAACAAAAGAATAAAGATCAGTTTCCTTTGCAGACATATCCGAATTTGTCCACAGTTCCTTCAATATTGTCAAGGGACCTCTCACTTGACGGCCATATAAAATCTCAAATGGTGAGAAACCTGTTGTATCACTTGGAATTTCCATCATGGCGAATAGTGCAGCTGAAAGGAAACGATGCCACTGATTATATTTTAACCCTCCTATTTTCTTCAATATACTCTTCTAAAATCTGATGTTACCTTTCTATTCTTCCATTGGCAGCAGGATGATATGTAGTACTGAAAAGAGGTTTGACTCCTAATAACTTGTGTACTTGCAACATAAGTTCTGATCGAAATTGTGGTCCTCTGTCAGAAAGAATTTCTTTTGGCACTCCTACTCTAGAAAAAAATAGATATAAAGGCTTCTGCAATGTCTTCAGATGTTATGTTCTTCAAAGCTACTGCGTCCGGGAAGCTTGAAGCATAATCTAACATGGTCAGAATATATCTATGACCTTGATCTCTAGGAAGAGAAATCGGGCCCACTAAGTCAATGGCAACTCGATAAAATGGCGTAGAGATCACTGGTAATTTAACCATATGAGCCTTCTTTACTTTCCAACAAGAGTAGATTTTTGGCATAAATCACATGATTTTCAATATTTATATATGTCAGAAGTCATACCCTGCCACCAGAAAATTTCATTAATCTTATTAAAGGTTTTCCTATGAGAAAAATGTCCACTTACCGGAATATCATGTGCAAGGCGTAAAACTAATTTTATGCATTTAACTGGTACAACCAACTGTTCTTTTCCTAGTAACCGAGGCTTTTCACATTTCTGTATTTTCCTGTAGAGAAGTCCATTTCTCATCACGAACTCGTACTGCAAACCATTCTTGCAACATTTGACATCTCCAGACTGAATAATTTCTCTTGCATATTTCAAAGATTCGCAATTCTGCTGTTCTCTAAGAAAAAAAATCATGATCAATCGATATATCAAACGGTTCTGGTAAAGAAAGAGGGTGTGCAATATTTCTCCTTTTTACCTGTGCTCCTGTTACTGCATTTACTTCTATGGAAGAATCCGTATTTTTCCGAGGAAACAAATTATGGTCTTGAACACCTGGAATATTGCCTAATAAGACAGTACAGCACTTTATTGGAGCCCGAACAGCATTAACCCAACCTGTAGAGAAATTATATTTCAAATAAATCTTGACAATAGGGAATCTGTCCTTCCTGCCCAAATAATCAATAAGAGTAGAATATGAACAATTTTTTCCAGGATCAGGAATTAAATCCTCTGATACCACTACTCCTGTACAATCCGTATCTCTAAGTATTGTAGATACTGTAACACCATTCACTGTTCCACATACCATAGGTCCACATACTCTTGGGTTATCCAGAACTTGTCCTATCTCAAGAGAAGATTCAGATTTCTTTTTGGGTAACTTGTTAGGACAGTTTTTTGAAATATGTCCACTCTGAAAACAAACGTAGCACGCAATCTTAACAGGACGTGACGAATTAGTTTTCTCTGGTTTCTCACTCGTACTGATCTTGTCACTGGAACTAAATACATCTGCATTGTGCCTAAAGTACTTCTGCTCATCTTTAGGATAACATTTGTGTGCTGAAGCATATGTGTCTGCCAATGATGAATAATCCTCTGGAGTAATAGGTTTACGCTCCTTAAGGAAAAGACGCATATCCTTAGGTAAAGTAGACATGAACTGATCACAGACTAATGTTTCTCAAATCTTCGAAGTCTTTCGTTATCCTAAGACTATTTATCCACAAGTCAAAATTTCGAAATAATATATTCAAATATTGTTCATATATGCTCTTGGAATCCATTTTTGCAGTTTTAAATGCTGTCCTGCACAACTCACTAATCTTCTTGAATCCTTTAAAAAGAGCTTCCTTCAATGATGCATAGTCACTCGTAACATCATCTGAGAGCGACGTGTATATATCTAATTCCTTACCTCTTTAAAGTGAAGCCAACTGAACTGACCAAGAGTCCCTCTCCCAGTTGACAGAAAATGCTACCTTTTCAAACCTTACTAGGTAGGCGGTGATATCGTCAGTATCACAGAAAGGAAGAGGTCTAGTAGTATCCACAACGACTGTTACATGGCTAGGGTTAGATGTTGCTCCTTTGATCTTTTGCAATTCAAGTTCATGTGCCCTCTGCTTTTCATTTTCTTCCCTCTGCTTTTCATTTTCTTCGCATTTAATCTTCAAAGCCCTTTCTTCTCTTTCAGCATGTCTCTTATCACGCTCATCACCATCGTTGATTTTCTTCTCTAAAAAGTTCAAAAGAGCTTCATCCGAGAGTCCCATGGACAAACCTTCATCCTTCCAGAATTTATAAGACTCCATTTTAAAATATCCAGTCTTTAACCATTCCCTACAATCAACTTAATTCAAGAAACAAAGATACCTGTTACATAATGACAATAAGCACTAACTGAATTGTACCAGAAATAATTATTATGAATAAAGGACAATCACATACTTTCATTACATAACAGTAACCATTCACCAAGCATCAAGATTCAACAATAAAGTTTTGATAAAATAAATATAAAATACAAAACAATACCTTTAAAATTGTCAAACCAGTATACCTCTAAAGACAACTGGGCTCTTATGTAACAACTATGTTACCGGACACTGTTTCAAGAATTCGGTTTACATCTAATTAACTATCGGAATTCTCCCACGGCTAGGTGATTATAAAGTGACTAAAGAAAATACAGAATTTACTTTTCCAAGTCTATTATGGAACAGAAATACAAGGACAAAATCGTTAACAGAAACTTCGCAAATACTGTAACTTCAAATCCAGTCAATAGATGGTGTTACTCACATATGAAATTCCCTGACAAACTGTATCTTACAAATTTCCATTGGTATGATTAGTTGATTTGATTGATATTGGCCTGGATGGAAATATCTTTATTAAAAAACTGCAGGTCACGCTGAAAATATCTCCTTTCCAAGATTTATTAGAAATGAAGTCAGTGTTATTCTCAGAAATTCTCATATAATCTATTAGTGGTTTATTTGAAGAAAAAAAATTTGTGTTGGTGATGAGCTTGTAATATATATATATATATATATATATATATATATATATATATATATATATATATAGATATATATATATATATATATATATATATATATATATATATATATATATATATATATATATATATATTTGTGTATGTGTGTCTGTGTTTGTACGCACAGGCATATAGGCTATATATAATTTTTATAATGAAATAAATTTACTAAAAATATATCTATGGTGGGTAATAAAAGATTTCGAACTAGTTCCCTCTATACAGAGCAAACTTCAAAGCGTGTGGGATTTGGCGTGTACTAATTTGTAAGTTCACGTTTGTGTACTGTACTGAATTATATCTCAGAGCGTTACACACGCTATTACGTTTAATTTGCATTAGTCCCTGTGGGTCAACTATGCATTTTAAAGCAGTGTGGAGTTTAGAGAGAGTAGTTTCTGTCTGATTTCTGTGAATAAAAGCAACATCATTCTATTATGTGATGCCAGAATTGAAATTTGTCCGACACGGCTGTTGTTGCCACCAATTTAAATGTTAAATTTCGTTACATACATTTGTTGCTGGCTTTCATTTCAACCAGTGTTCTTTTTTATCCATTATTTTGTTTAACCGTTTTACAGACAAAGTTCACACATATAGAGTTTGCATAAATTTCATAGACTTTTAAGGTAGATTATATTTTAGAATTTAATGTGCATTAATTCATTATCCTAATCCTGATTAAGAGATGTTTACTTGAGTTAGAAGATTAAGAAACCAAACCGATGGAATGAAACTTAGAGCCAATGGTCAATTATATAGCAAGGATGTTTTGTCTTTGTGGACATGCAGTGGTTAGTTTGGCTATGAAATGTTGGGTTTGTATATTAAGGAACTTTGCGATGATGTAAATTCCAAATTTTGTATAAAATTCCCAAAGACTATCATGACTTTCTGTGACTGGACAACCAAACAATATTTCGTTTTCTTTTTGGAAAAAAAAAAAAGATAATATAGCATTTTTGCCATAATGATTAATGATAAGAATATACAGTAATGCATCGGATTAAATAAACCCTCTCAAAAAATATTTTAGACTATTAGTACATAAATATTACTGAGCCTTTGTTAAATTTGGCACTTACTCCCTAAAACATTTTATTTAAAACATTAAAACTAACATTATCCAAGGATACAATATACCAATTGCTGATTTTCCGATCGTTTTGATGTTCACAAATACTCGAAGCAAAATTTAAGTGATTTCTGGGAGAATGAATGAGATACCTGGAAGGGCAAGGACTGCTTGCTTGCTCTCTAGGTTATGAAACGCAAGTAGTAATTGAAGTGACACAAGTGTACTCTTCTTCTTGATGAAAATGTTGGCTTACAAAGGAGATAATTACAGGGTATTTCCTGAAATGTGTTGATTCTTCTTCGGTAAAGTTGATACGAAAATGAAATAATGTTGTATAACAAAGAGCGAGGGAATTGATTTACATGGTGTGATCCAGACAGTTTCAAATATTTTGCTCTGGCAAGAATATTCTTAGAAGGATGAAACTGTTTTTTTTTTTTTCCTTTTCTTTTTACATATGTTAAGAACAATTGTTAACTTTAGATATCATGAATTAATGCCCAATTATTTACCGCATAACATACAACAAGGAGTTGTTTATCTTTATGTATAATTTCATGACTCTTTTCCATTTTTTATATTCAGTTAAAATCTATCTTATATGACTTTAGTCTCTATCGTATTAAATCCTTCATGGGGCAAATTCGCTATTCTAAAGTTCAGTAGTAAGATTTTACCCAAGACTTTCATTCATGATGTATATTAAAGTGCAGAGTTTCTTATATGAACAATCTAAATCAAATTTACCTATTTTGATGAATTTGTATAGACTGGACACTCGAATTTTCACCGCCAAAATGTTTATGATTGCCTTTGCCAAAATCGAAGATTTTAGAAGTGTATGTATTCATCTTTTTCTATTTATTTGTACCGATTTGAAGCGATTTTGACTAAACTTGGAAGTCATGTTTGGTACGACCCAAAGATGAATCTCTAACATTTTCTATAAAGTACATCAAAGCCCAAGTACGCAGCTTCAATTTGGAAATAATCGCAATATTAAGTAAAAGTAAAATATTTTGTTAGTTTATTTATTTATTTATTTATTTTGTGTGAAAAGCATTCCGCTAAAACTACAGAAGCAATTTCAAGGAAACTTGGTGGACATATGGGGTATGACCAAGGACGAATTCATTAGGTTTTGAAAAATTATGACAAAATAAGTCTGCTTGGCATGGCGAAGGTAAGCTCTCTATACTGAGTGCCCCTTTTAGGGGTTTAAAATGGAATATAAAAAAAAAAAAACTTTCCTATGTTAATTCCATTAAGAGAATATCGGCTTCAAAATTCTTATCGAGTATGAGTATGATCAATATATCAATACTAATATCAATATCATTATTAACTTGAATTAAAAACCATATCATGTATAATAATCTTGAGTATTAAAAATTCACATTTATATAAGTTTATATTTTAAAAAAGGCACGAGTTTTCACACATTTTACAAAGTGCCTCTTCAGCTAATGGATAAACACTTTTTTTCAGAAATGTTTTGTAACATTTAAATCTGCCAATACTTTTGCCTAACCACTGCTTCCCCATGAGGACTCTCATTGCACTGATAATATTGATCATAGACATAATGCCGACAACAACGGAGAGCTACAGTTGCAGGATATCAACATCAACCATTTGGAAATTAGACCGCCACTAAGACGATCGGAGAGAATTTGTAATAAGGTACAAAATATCTAGTTACCCGGCGACTAGCTATTTTTACATGGAGATTGTTCACACGTTAGAAAGTTATATTTACTTTTAATCTGATGGTTTAGATTCAACTACTACTTTAGTTTAATTAATTTTATTTTGTAATTGCCATATGTTGTTAGTTTCCCTTGCAAACATTGTGAATTTTTTTTTTATTCTTCATTTAAAAAGGCGCTTTGTAAAAAGTGCAAAAGCTGTATTTGTTCCCATACTGACAAACTTTCGTTATTTAAGCTGGAAGGAACTCTAGAAGTATGTCCACATAAATAGCCACAGGTTTCTATTAGCTAAGGGAAAATACAAATCATCTCCGAATTTGTCATTTTTGAAATATACAACGTAGATAACTGTGGATTTTCATACCCATTATTATTATTATTATTATTATTATTATTATTATTATTATTATTATTATTATTATTATTATTATTATTTTTACTATTATTATTATTATTATTATTATTATTATTATTATTATTATTATTATTATTATTATTATTATTATTATTATTATAGTACCTTTTACTTTGATTTACATTGTAAAGATCATTGAGATCATTAAAGATGAAATTCATTTCCAGAGCTAATTTTTCTATTCTAATTTTGTACCGGTTGACTAATAAACCAAATTATTGTTGAAAAGTAAAATGTCCACCCCAATCTTAGCAATGGCATCCCGGTGCATTTTTAGCCTTCCCTTAATGACTGCAGAAAATTTAACTTTTCATTCAAGGGAGAACTTGACTTACATTTGAATGATCTGATGAAGCGGTATCTTTTACCAGGTTTACATGAAGGCCTAAGAGCGACATGGTATATAAAAAATACAGAGGGGTTATGGTATTAGAATTTCAGTCTCTCTCTCTCTCTCTCTCTCTCTCTCTCTCTCTCTCTCTCTCTCTCTCTCTCTCTCTCTCTCTCTCTCTCTCTCTCTCTATATATATATATATATATATATATATATATATATATATATATATATATATATACATATAAACTTATATATGTATAAACACACACACACATGTATATATATATATATATATATATATATATATATATATATATATATGTATATATATATATATATATATATATATATATATATTTATAAATATAAATATAAATATATATATATATATATATATATATATACACACATATATATATATATATATATATATATATATATATATATATATATATATATATATATATATATATACAGTATATGAATTCCATAATATTATGGAATAGGGGAAACTTATTTTATAAATGTAGCTCATATATAATTTTCATAAATTTGACATATAAAATTTTGACTGATTCATGAGTACTGTGATGGGCCGAGAGAAGGTTGTAACTCAAAGGCAGGATGAAAGCAACTGAGTAACTTTATTACAGAACACTTGCTTTTATATACAAAGACTCCAGGCAAAAAGGGCATACAAAACATAACAGGCAATTTCAAGTTAAAAAACTGCGGCCGATAAACGTCAGTGAGTGGCTGTAGAATTCGTTGGTTTGGGCGCGAGCGAGTGGTGCATGATTGGTGGCTTTGTGGCCTCTCCGGCTTGTCACGGGGTAGGCGTATGTGTCCTACGGCATTCATAGTCGTGTGTGTCCTACGGCATTCATAGGCCTGTCCTACGAGATTCATAGGTGTGTTTGTCCTTCGGCATTCATAGGCGTGTGTGCCTGTGTGTCCTATGGCATTCATAGGCGTGTGTGTCCTACGGCATTCACGTCAGCTTTTGTTGAAGTTGAATAGGTGTCCTCTTCGTCAGGAGTGGAGGCGTTAATGGAGGTCTTGAAGGTCATGAAGTGTGTTTTCATAAGGGAGTCGGCTTTGGTCATCAAGTCCTTTATGGGTAAACTATCGACATCGGGTATGGCAGTGCGTACAGGTTCGGGTAAACGGCTTACCCAAAGGGCACAAAGTAGGTTCACCTCACGAGGAGAGCCGTCCGCGGCAGGTTGCAGGAGAGTGATACTGGTCATTACCCTGAGGGCGAGCGAAGCCCTTCGGTATCCCAACGGTTGTTGAGAGAGCTGAGAAAGCCTTGCTATTCGGGTGGCTGGCGATGGCGAGTACTGCTGCAGAAGATATGTTTTGAGGGTGTTATAGTAACGGTGAGGGGTGGGGGGAAGGCGGGAGGAGCGAGTCACTTCGGGGTCACCAATGTAACGGGCCGAGAGAAAGTTGTGACTGAAAGGCAGGATGAAAACAACTGAATAGCTTTATTACAGAACACTCGCTTTTATATACAAAGACTCCAGGCAAAAAGGGCATACACAACATAACAGGCAATTTCAAGTTCAAACCGTCACCGCACCGGTTAACAGTTAACGGAGAGAAAAACAGACATGTTATTTCAGTTTCTTATTAGAGCAAGGGGAGAGCGAAGATACATGCATAATATATACACAAAATGAAATGTCGTTACTATGTACGATCGTGTAACACACAGTTGGTACGGTACTATTTACAGTAAACGCTAGTAGCGTGAATTTTTTTTTTTATTGATTAGTTGGCTGTTTATCTAGAAATTATAATTGTAAATTCATATATATATATATATATATATATATATATATATATATATACATATATATATATATATATATATATATATATATATATATATATATATATATATATATATATATATACATATATATATATATATATATATATATATATATATATATATATATATATATATATATATATATATATATATATATTTAAAACCTAAAAAAATTGGAAGAAAAATAACAGAATAGTGTACCCGAGTGTTCCCTCAAGCAGGAAAACTCTAATCCAAGACAGTGAAAGACCATGGTACAGAGGCTATGGCACTACCCAAGACTAGAGAACCATGGTTTCATTTTGGAGCGTGCTTCTCCTAGAGAAGCTGCTTACCATAGCTAAAGAGACTCTACTACCTTTATCAAGACGAAAGTGGCCACTGAACAATTTCAGAGCAGTAACCCTTGGGTGAAGAAAAATTGTTTGGTAATCTCAGTGTTGTCATGTGTATGAGGACAGAGAAGAGTATGTAAAGAATATGCCATCCTATTCGGTGTGTGTGTGTGCAGACGAAGGGAAAATGAACCCTACCGAGAGAGAAGGATCTGTGACGGTGCCGAGTGAGGGTGTGAACTCAAAGGCAGATTGGAAACGACTGAGTTATGTATTAAGGAACACTCTGCTTTATATACAAAACCTCAAGGCAACAGGACGTGACATGTTCGAGAGACAGACAATGATACAGAGCAAAACCGGAGACATGATCATTCAGGTTCTTCTTAGTGCGAGGGAGGAGCGAAGATACAAGCATAATATATACAAAAGGAATTATGTACAATTGTGTGAAACACGGTTGGTACATGGCTCCCCCCCTAAAAATGGCATACTGTACATGTTAAATAGGGCGCCCTGATCTAGAGAGGCGAACTGTAGGCGGGTCATCTGGCAGAAGATAAGCAGGTTTTAGACGATCAATGGAGACCCAGTCTTCTTTGCCCCGAATGTTTAGGAGGAATGATTTCGGACTGCGTCGGATCACAAGGAAAGGGCCCGTGTAAGGGGGCGTTAGTGGTGGCTTGCTGGTGTCGTTGCGCAGGAAGACGTGCGTTGCAGAGTGCAATTCCGTTGATATGTGATGCTTCGCTGGGGGCTTGTAAGTCTGGCGGAACGGAGTAAATTTTCCCACGACGTGACGTATACGCTGGAGATCGTCGGAGGAGGTTGTAGAAGGAAAAAACTCGGCAGGGACGACCAATGGGTCACCATACACCATTTCGGCTGCCGAGACGTCGAGGGCGTCGTTAGGAGTCGTCCTTAGTCCAAGGAGGACCCAGGGAAGCTGAGTAAACCAGTTGCAATCCTTGCAGCGGGACATTAAAGCTGCTTTGAGGGTGCGATGAAAACGTTCAATCATTCCATTGGCAGCGGGGTTGTAGGCCGTTGTCTGATGTAGGGTGATGCCCAGGAGATTCGCTAATGACGTCCACAATTGAGAGGTGAAAGTGGTTCCCCTGTCAGAAGTAATATGCTCAGGGATACCGAATCTTGAAATCCATCCAGAGAGAAAGGCAGATGTACATGAGGCGGACGTAGCAGTTTCCATGGGAATGGCTTCAGGCCAATGAGTGGAGCGGTCGATGACAGTAAACAGGTAACAATGTCCTTGTGATGTGGGTAGGGGGCCTACAACGTCAACGTGAATGTGTGCGAAACGACGCTGAGGTTGAGGAAAGGTGCCCACTCCTGAATCCGTGTGTCGATGTACTTTGGAAGTTTGGCAAGAAGTACAGGCACGAACCCAATCCTTAGCATCCTTAGAAATGCCGTGCCAAATGAACTTTGCCTTCAGCAGCTGTGCAGTAGAACGGCACGAGGGATGTGAAAGGCCGTGGATGAAATCAAACACCTGTCGGCGCATGGGAGCAGGAATCCAAGGTCGCGGTCTACCAGTACTGATGTCACAGAGGAGGGTGGTGTTGGATTCTTCGAGGGGAAAATC
>NC_090733.1:91170221-91172721 GCF_036898095.1 Palaemon carinicauda | reverse complement strand
GTAATCCCTGCACGGACAGAGGGAGCCCTCTTTCTTCAGAACGATGTGTAAGGGTGACGACTATGGGCTGGAGGCCTTTTGGCAAAGGCCCATTTCCTCCATTTCGGTGAACGTCTGTTTGGCGGCTGCCAATCGTTGCGGTGCCAGACGTCTTAATTTTGCGAAGACTAGGGGTCTTGTCATCTTGATATGGTGATAAATACCGTGATTGGCAGGGGCCGTGGGCGTTTGGCGAATTTCTGGACGGAAAACTGCCGGGTACGACGTGAGGAGGTGGGCGTAGGCATCCATGGGTGCGCTAATGTGGAGAACGAGGTTGGAGAGGGCGGGTTGAAGAGGTGTTGACAAGTACGAGTCTGCGTTGACCAGTCGTCGGTGGGCGACATCGACCAGAAGGTAGAAATGAGAGAGGAAATCCGCACTGAGGATTGGCAATGTGACGTCAGCAACGAGAGCTTCCAATTAAATTTACCGTTTCTGAACGATAATGTGAGGTTCACGTAACCGTAGGTGGGTATCGCAGATCCGTTGGCAGCTACCAAGAGGACGTCGGTAGATGTAGACAGACTACGTCGTGTCCTGGAGAGTTCCCTTGGCAAAAGAGAATGGCAAGCACCCATGTCTACCAAAATTCACACCCCATTCCTGCATCATGTAAAAAGAAAAGATTAGAAACACGGGAGGCCACCTCCACGAGCGATGGCCTACTTACACGTTTTTTGGCCACTGACAATCCTTGGCACATTTCTTTGCGGTTGCCCCGAATCTAAAGTGGTAGTAGCAAAACTGCGGCGGATGGGAGGTAGTAAGTGGCTGTAGAAGTCGTTGGTTGGGGCGCGAGCGAGTGGTGGTTGGTGGGTGGCTTTGTCGCCGCTTCGGCACGTCACGGGGTAGGCGTGTATGTCCTACGGCATTCACGTCAGCTTTGGTTGACATTGAATAGCCATCCTCTTCGTCAGGGGTGGAGGCGATGATGGAGGTCTTGAAGGGGCTGTCCATAAGGGCGTCGGCTTTGGTCATCAAGTCTTTTATGGGTAAATTAACTATATCAGGTATGGCAGCGCGTACAGGTTCGGGTAAACGACGTATCCAAAGGGCACGAAGTAGGTTCACCTCACGAGGAGAGCAGTCTGCGAAAGGTTGCAGTCGAGCGATACTGGTCATTTCCCTGAGGGCGAGCGAAGCCCTTTGATCCCCCAACGGTTGTTGAGAGAGCTGAAAAAGCTTTGCTATACGGGCGGCTGGCGACGGCGAGTACTGCTGCAGAAGGTATGTTTTGAGGGAGTCATACGCTATTGGGGTGTCTCCTTGTTCACAAGGCCAGTCGGATATTTCCGGGAAGGTGTCCTCGGGTATCGCCGCGAGAACATAATCGGCTTTGGTGGTTGAGCGTGTCATGCCCTTGATGCGAAACTTGACTTCTGCATGCTGAAACCAAGCAAACGCCTCTCCGCTGGCAAATAATGAAAGTTTCAATGGGGCAGCTGCAGCACCAACTTCCGTAGAGTCCGCCATAGTACCAACGATGGAGGGGCGAGGGGGGGTGGAAGGCGGGAGGAGCGAGTCGACTTCCGGAGTCACCAATGTGACGGGCCGAGAGAAGGTTGTAACTCAAAGATAGGATGAAAGCAACTGACTGACTTTATTATAGAACACTCTAATTTATATATAAAAGCTCAAGGCAACAAGAAATTTCCTGTTCAAAATCGACACCGTTACCGATGAGAAAAACAGACGTTTATTCAGGCTCTTTTTAGTGCGAGGGAAGAGCGAAGATACAAGCATAATATATACACAAAATGAACTATGTACGATCGTGTGACACACGGTTGTTACAACCTCAAGACACAGAAGATAAGCAACAGGGCTGTGAGAGCAAATTGATGTATATGATATTCTAAGAACATGCAAGAAAAAGAAAAGGGAATGGCCCAGACATAAAATGAGAATGACATGTAATAGATGTACATATAAAATAACCGAATGGGTCCCTAGAGATTGCAAAGGAAGCAGGTGAAGGAAGAGAGGTTGGTGGATTGATAAGCTTAGAACATTTGCAAGTATAGACTGGCATAAAAAGACCATAGGCAGACGAAAGTAGGACGTGTCATAGTCCTTTTTATTGCAGTGGACTAGTTACGGCTGCTGCTGTTGATGATATTTACCTGAGCTTTAAAGCCTTAATTATTATAACAGCTAGTAGAGAATAATGCTGTTTTAAAAGTGAATCCACAATATTAGAAAAATTCTGCCGAATTGAATTGATACTAAAGTATTAATGAAATAAAAGTAATCACTATGCTTACTGTAAACGATAATCAGTATTTTACCACTGCATTATTGTACACACACACATACAAACACACATATTTACATTCACACACATACACACACATACACACATATATATATACATATATATATATATATATATATATATATATATATATATATATATATATATAAATATATATATATACAGTATATATATATATATATA
>NC_090733.1:91160221-91162721 GCF_036898095.1 Palaemon carinicauda | reverse complement strand
ATTTCAAATTTTAAAGAGAAGACATGTGCCATTTTACATTATAGCACTGCTACAGTACTGGTACAAAACTCAGGACTTTAGAGTAATGTGGGGCAATAGTCTTTCCTTTCCTTTTAAACCCAGTTGTGGTATTAGACAGGTTAGTGTTCTATCAGCACTTCTGTTTGCCGTATATGTGGATGACTTAAGTACAAAGGTTATCAGCAGGGAAGGTGGTTGTACAGTGGGAGAGGTTAAAGTGAATCATATCTTTTATGCTGATGATATAATACTTTTAGCCCCATCTTTAAAAGCGTTGCAAATACTCATAGATAAAAGTATGGAATATTTGAAGTACCATTATCTTGAAGCCAATCCTGACAAGACCAAAGTTCTTCTTATAAAGCCCTGGAATTTTATGTCATTTAGTGAACCGTCACTCTATATTAATGACGTAAGGTTGGAAGTCGTTAAGTCATGTAAATATCTTGGCATGAATATTAATGACAATCTAAAGGACGATGACCATATTGCATCACTCTATCGAGGGCAATGCTAGCGAGGCAATATGTTGCTAAGGAACTTTCATATGTGCAATGATGAGGCAAAAGTACATTTGGTCAGATCTTTCTGTACTTCCCTGTATTGTATGCCTCTGGCAATGATATGTAAAAAGGAAACACTACGAAAACTTAAGATATGTTACAATGACTCTTTTAGGTACCTGATGGGAACAGAAAGGTTTTCGAAAGTAAGTGGACACTTTGTTTCTTTAGGAATACCAACATTTGATGAATTAGTGAGAAAATGTATTGTAAGTTTGTTTCAGAGAGCAAAGAGTTCAAAAAACCACTTAATTTGTGCAATTTTTAACAGTGATAGCTTTAAAAAATCATTAGTTTTTAAAGAGTGGTCTAAACCCATTTTCTGTGTTTAGACCTTTTGTTTTACTCCTAATATATTTGTATATAACTATTAATTTTATTGAAATATTTTGTATATGGCTCTACAGCTGAAATAAAGAAATTGAATTTGAATTTGAATATATATATATATATATATATATATATATATATATATATATATATATATATATATATATATATATATATATGCATAAATAATTCGTATAAAGTATATAAATCTATATACTTTTAATAGAAGTTTCCATTTTCAACTTCTGTAATTTGAAGGTGCACAAAATTTAATTTCTCTTCAGATGAAAATTTACTTTTGACGATAATATTTTTTTATGTTTAACCTATGTAATTAAATTTACTTACCAGTTTTATCGCTATCCTGTTTAGAGCTGAAATCATAAAAAAAAAAAAATAATTGATATCAGAATGAATATAATTCAAAAACAAGTTTTTATGTACTGATAACATTTGTGTTTTTAGGCAACAAAATCAAAACCCCTAAATATCGATATATTAAATCTACTTATAACAACTTAGATTAATATTTGTATTAATGAATTTAGTAATAACCATCCAGGAACCATATTTTCATATTAATTTGTATATTAAACAGGTTCTTATTCATGGTTAATCTAAAGTTATAACCCCTATTCCTTAGTTTGACTAATTGCATTTGGATCTCATAAGCCTCACAGATGCTGACATTAAGGGATTTGTTATAAACTTTGTCTTATCGTATACAGCTATAGAACCTCTAAAGAAGGGGAAAAAAATAACGTTTAATCAAGGTAAAAAAAATCATCACTGAATACCAATATTCAAATTGACATAGAACGAACCATTAATTAGCTTTCACTATATTTTTTGTAATTTATCAAATTACTTATAACTAACTTAATCAATGCTAAATATAGTCCCTAATGTTCTTACTTATTTAAAAATCATTATCAAAATAACTATTTTCACAGACCTATGAGGTATTTAATAAACTTTACAGATGGTGCTCCCATTGTTGTTTTTAATTACAGTAAAAACATCATTTCATTTTTTTGGGTTCATTATATTAGACATAAATTTTTAACCAACTAGTCATATGATTCAGAACGTCATAACACTAGATAAAGATACCTGATTTATCCGGATATGTAACAACTTCTTTAACAAAGTTAACGCTTACTTATAATACTTATTGGTCTTCTAAATAAACAGAAAATAAGTATCGAAATAAAAATATACAGTATGTCAGAGAGAATAGTATAAACACGGAAAAAATTTACATAGTTTTCAATTAGAAGTTTTTGGTAGCCATGGGAAATTTCCTTTTAAATGTAGAAACAAATCTAATATGAAAAACAAAATTATGTATTTGTTTACAAGAGCACGCTCTCCATTTACTCCAAAATTATACATTCCTGCAGTTCTCTTCTTTTGCAATAATTAGTAGGTTCTTTAAATGCTGGGAGAACAAAAGATAGCAAGATATGTTGCACATGTGGGGAGGGGGAGAGGTTAGTTAAGGAGGTACAAAACGACCTGGAATCGACATCGTCAACATAGTCAACCAAAGAGAAGTTCGTGACGTCAGCGAACATTTGGTACAT
>NC_090733.1:91152721-91155221 GCF_036898095.1 Palaemon carinicauda | reverse complement strand
ATAACATTGATCTATCTACCACCGTACTTCCCTCCATTTTGGAAGGAGGGGGCCATAAAAAAGATACAAATGAGGAATATTTCCTCTTTGCTTTCACTTGTCTGACGAAGGACTCGGCTGAGTTTGGTTTATATTTCATTAAAATATTAGGTATTTTATTTATCGAGATAGACTAAGGGCTAAAAGGCGTAATTTGAACTTCAATATGGTTCTCAATTTTTAGATTTTCTTTTTTTTAATTTACAATTGTAGAAGTTATCTTTTGTCTTTCATCATATGCTGAATTTTCCCATCAATAGTTCTTACAAAATATTAATCAGAAAAAATATGAATTTATATCAACTGTGAAGTCTTTTGGAACGAGAAAACTGGATCGAAAAATAAAAGAAAACATTTTCGTGTAGAGAAAAAATGAGTAAAATTAAGTATTTACTCTTAAACCTTTCAACATATACTTATAGCAAATTGGGGTCATGGCAGAAGTCTACATTTGCCTGTTTGATGAGGTTTTGATCACTTGCATTTATAAAGAAGCTCTTAAAATTCACAGTTATAGCTTTGCTTTTTTCACTTCCTTGTATATACATACTTTTATGCATGTATATATATATATATATATATATATATATATATATATATATATATATATATATATATATATATATCCTGTGAGACATCAGAAAGGTGGAGCTGGGGGGTAAGTGACTGCTCCCCGCACTCTAGTTTTAGGGTGTTTGAATGTGCGTGGATGTAGTACGATAGAGAGTAAAAGATGTGAGATTGGAAGTATATTTAGGAATAGAAGGATGGATATATTGGCTTTGTGTGAGACAAAGATAAAAGGGAAATGTGAAGTGATGTTTGGTGAAATGTCTGGTAGAGTGTCTGGGATTGAAAGGGGAAGAGCGAGAGAGGGTGTGGCGTTATTGCTGAGTGATTGGATGACAGGTAAAGTAGTGGAATGGAAGGAGATATCATCTAGGTTGATATGGGTAAGGGTTAGGTTGGGTAGGGAATGTTGGGCTTTTGTCAGTGCGTATGGGTCAGTTTGTGAGAAAAGTGAAGAAGAGCGGAATGAGTTCTGGAATGAATTAACTAGGTGTGTAGAAGGACAGGGTAGAAGGAATTATGTAGTTGTCATGGGTGACTTAAATGCTGGATTGGGCGCTGGAGAGGTAGAAGGTGTCATTGGGAAGTATGGCGTACCAGGTGAAAATGAGAGTGGTGAGAGACTGGTAGATGATATGTGTGTTGAGCAAGAGATGGTGATAAGTTCTATCTTTTTCAAAAAGAAAGATAAAAACAAGTATACATGGGTAAGAGTGGCAAATGGAAGAGTGGTAGAAAGGGCGATAATAGATTATGTGTTGATAACTAAAAGAATGTTTGGAAGAATGAAAGACGTGCACGTGTTTAGGGGTATGGCTAATGGTATGTCTGATCATTTTTTGGTGGAAGGAAAATTAGTAGTAGCAAAAGAGCGGGGGAATAGAGTAGGTGGATGCTAGTGAGGGTTGAAGAGTTAATAAAACCGGGGGTAAAAAGTAAATATCAAGAGAGGTTGAAAATGGCATATGACGAAGTGAAAGTAAGAGAAACTGGTAATGTAGAGGAGTGGAAGTTAGTAAAAGAAAATTTTGTTGGGATTGCAAGTGATGTGTGTGGCAAGAAGTTTGTTGGAGGCAGCATGAGGAAGGGCAGTTAATGGTGGAATGAAGGAGTAAAGGTAAAAGTGGAAGAGAAAAAGAGGGCTTTTGAAGAATGGCTGCAGAGCAATAGTGTAGAGAAGTATGAAAGATATAGAGAGAAAAATGTGGAAGTAAAGCGCAAGGTAAGTGAGGCAAAGAGGGCAGCTGACCTGAGGTGGGGTCAGGCATTAGGTCATTCATATGAAGAGAATAAGAAGTTTTGGAAAGAAGTGAAGAGAGTAAGGAAGGCTGGTTCAAGAATTGAAGAGACAGTGAAAGATGGAAATGGAAGGTTGTTAAAAGGAGAGGAGGCAAGGAAAATGTGGGCGGAGTATTTAGAAAGTTTACTGAATGTTGAGGATAATAGGGAGGCAGATATAATTGCTGTCGCAGGTGTTGAGGTGCCGGTGATGGGAGATGAGAATGAGAGAGATTACAAGAGAGGAAGTGAGGAGATCACTAGATGAAACGAGAGTAGGAAAAGCATCTGGTATGGATCGTGTGAGAGCTGAGATGTTAAAGGAAGGGGGTGTGACTGTACTTGAATGGTTGGTGAGATTATTTGATATGTGTTTTGTGTTGTCAATGGTACCAGTAGATTGGGTTTGTGCGTGTATTGAACCACTATATAAAGGTAAGGGAGATGTGCATTAGTGTTGTAATTCAATGGGTATTAGTTTGTTGAGTGTAGTTGGAAAAGTGTATGGTAGATACTGATTAATAGGATTAAGGATAAAACAGAGAATGCAATCTTAGAAGTACAAGGTGGTTTTAGAAGAGGTGGGGTTGTATGAATCAGATTTTTACAGTTA
>NC_090733.1:91140221-91142721 GCF_036898095.1 Palaemon carinicauda | reverse complement strand
GGAAAACTGCACAGAGAATTGGCAATATGATGTCAGCAATGAGAAACTTCCAATTATATTTGGCGCTTCCAAGCAATAATGTGAGGGTTTCATAACCATGGGTTGGTATCGCAGATGTGTTGGCACCTACCAGGCAGATGTTGGTAGACTTAAACAGACTATGTCATGTCCTGGAGAGTGGCCTTGGCAGAAGAGGATGGCAAGCATCTATGTCTACCAAATATAGCACGCCATACCTGTATCATGTGGAAAGAAAAGATTAGTGACGGGGGAGGCCACACTTACTTAAACGATGGCTTACTTAAACAATATTTGTCCACTGACAACAGCTTGCACATTTCTTTGCAGCAGCCTTGAATCTGGAGTAGTAGTAGTATAGCTGTGGCCGATAAGCGTTAGTAAGTGGCTGGAGATGTTGTTGGTTAGAGTGCAAGCAAAGGCTGGAATATGTGGGTGGTGGACGGCTTTGTCGCCACTCCGCCATGTCACAGGGTGGGCGTCAGTGTCCTACCACATTCATGTCAGCTTCTGTCAATGTTGAATAGTTGTCCTCTTTGTCAGGAGTGCAGGCGTTAATTAAGGTCTACAAGCTTGTGAAGTGGCTGTCCATAAAGGCGAGGACTTTGGCCATCAGGTCCTTTATGGGTAAAATATTGACATCGAGGATGGCAGTGCATACAGATTTGGGTAGGCGCTGCACCCAAAGTGCATCAAATAGGTTTACTTCCTTTCCTTGAGGGTGAGCAAAGCCTTATGGTCTCTGAACTGTTGTTGAGAGAGCTTAAAAAGCTTGGCTATACGGCCAGCTGGGGATGGTTAGTGTTACTCCAGGAGACCTGTTTTGAGGGCGTCATATGGGAACATGTCCTTTGGGATCGTTGTGAGGACGTAGTCTGGTTTATTACTTGAGAGAGTCACGCCTTAATGCAAAAGTGGAACCAGCCGAACGCTTCTCCGCTGGCAAAAGGCAGAAGTTTCATTGAGGTGGCTTGTGTGGAAGAGTCAGGTTCGGTGGGCGGCATCATCAAACAGTAAGGCACAGCAGTGAGGCAGGTGGCAACAGGGAGCACGTCATCCACAGGTGGTCACCAATTGTGCGAGAGAGCCATTATATTGTAACTGAAAAGCAAGGTAATTGTAAGTAAACTTTATTCAACAGACATCGAGGATGGATACCAGGATTTGCAGGCAAAAACGTCACAAAAATTTCAAACAATATTAAAAAAGAGCCATCCAGTTTATACAGGATGTTTTATTAATAGTGCAGAGAAAAGCGAGTGATAAGATAAAAATCAGTGTATGAGTTTGTATGAAACACTATCTAAATATTTAGCCATTGCGTACACTTGTGTAATATTTTATGAGAGGTAAAATTCTCACATACATTTCTAATTGTAATTTGGTACTTTCCCTAAAGAAAGTGATTTTAGTATAAGACATTCTTCCAGGAGAATATCAAAGAATTTCTTTCTTATTTCTTTAAATGAAAATTAGAAACCATAAGTTAACGGTAAAGAATTCTAAACTTAAGATTAGTGGTTCCCTCTTTTGTACTTCGAATTTGTATTAACTAAGGCTCTGTTGGTGATTTCGAAAACTGTTGCATGTTACTATCACCTTTATGATTATCACCAAGAGATTATGTTCATCATTATCAGGAGCTCAGTTTTTATTGTTTTCTTCCATACCCGTTTTTTGCATCACGTAATATCTGACCAGGTTAGCTCCTTTCATATTGTCTACAAAACTATTTAGATCTTTTACTATATCATGCCATTTAGTGTCATTGCCGTCCCCAAAATCGAAGATTTTGCGAAGGGTATGTATTTACCCCTGCCGTCAATTGTTTGCTTGTTTGTTTGGAGGAACTTTACACATGAATTACTGTATTGAGTCTGACTAATACTTGGTAGTCATGTTGGGTATTACCCAAGGATGAATCTCTAACATTTTGAATAAGGTACATCAAAATGCAATTACGTAGCAGTATTTTGAAAATAACCGCAATATTAAGTAAGTGCCAAATATTTTTTTTTAATAATATTACGCAAAATACTACTGAAGTAACTTCAACGAAACTTGGTGGACATGTGGGGTATGACCCAAGGACAAATCCTTTAGATTTTGGAGAAAATACATCGAAGGGAAAGTACTCAGTGGAGTTAAGAGCAAAAGAAGTGCTTGGCGTTGCAATGGTATGCTCTCTACTGAGTAACCAACTAATATATCGTGGATTGCCTCACCCACGCTTCCAATTTTAGCTTCCTGATGCACTTGTAAATACAGGCAGTCATTTTCATCCCCACTCCCCCTGCAGTCACTCTATTACACAGTAAAAACAAAAACAACTCTCTTGAGTATCTATTTAACAATCTAAAATGATATCCATTTCAAAAGAAGTCTTATGATTTCATTATTTCTTCCTTCGGAATCGCAATTGTTCTTCAATACCAATGGGACTGACAATGATAGCTCAAGATTCCAATTATGCCCGATTTTC
>NC_090733.1:91112721-91132721 GCF_036898095.1 Palaemon carinicauda | reverse complement strand
TTCTCAAAGACAATGTATAATTCATAAAATATTGTGATGAAACGAGTTTATTAAAATCAACATGAGTAAATTCTTATAGTTATCTAAAGATAAAAAACCATTTTCTTTCTGTTGATCTTATATTTGTAATATCTTTAAATTATTTGTTCTTTGTGAGTCCTATTCAACTCATAATCCATAATGGGATCGAAAACAAGGTTAATTTTGAGAAAAAAAAATTTATAACCAGGTAAAATCGAAAAAAAATGATTAAAATCCACGTGGAAATACTGGTATAGGCTACTTAACGGTAATCTCTAATACGGGATAATAAGGTTTTAATGTGGTTATTTTGATTTTAAACATATTTTGTTTTATTTTCCAAATTCTTAATTTCCTTAGCTTTAGAGGGCAAACGACTACAAATATTTTTACCATAATGAGAACAGCAATGTTATCGAGGAGAAATATTTACGTACGGACCGACAACAAAGATTTCCTATAGGAGTGGCTCACATAATCCCAATAAATCTTCAAAGAACTCTTGAAAGAGTTAGAAGTTGAGTCATCAACTGAATAAATAGCTTACTTGGCAACATTACATCCGGAAAGGAACCCGAACTCAGATACGGTTCATAGGAAACCTACGAATGTGGATAACAGTTTGAATAGCAATTAAATTCCGAAAATGGTCCATAACACACATCAAAAGGGTGAAAACAGTTTCGTCTGTCGTTTCATAAATTTATTTCATGTGTTCTTTCTGCTGTTTCTTTTTTATGATTCAGTTTCGAGCAGTTCAAGAATGCAAAAAATATCACTGAGTTTTCATAATACCTGGTCATGAGGGTCTTGTTCATGACGTATTCCCAAATTTAGCAAACCGTTATTTGGAAAATATTTGATGCGGACCTGAACGTTGCCGCCTGGTTAGTTCACTGAGTAATGGGCGTCTATAAATTTGATGGTGGCAGAAACGATGTGGGCGGAGACTGTAATACACTGTTGTTTCTCAGAAAGATTCTGGAATACCAACACTTTTTAGAAGAATTGGCAATGTCATTACTCTTTGATGGAACTGAGTGAAATATATTTGTAATGTTGAATGTGTCAGCAAATAAGACCTATAATTATTATATATATGTATATATATATATATATATATATATATATATATATATATATATATACATATATATATATATATACACATATATATATATATATGTATATATATATATATATATATATATATATACATATATATATATATATATATATATATATATATATATATATATGTATATATATATATATATATATATATATATATATATATATATATATATATATATATATATATATATATATATATATATATTATTGGAGCGAAAGGATGAAATGCACTCACTTGTGAACAGGTGCTCGAAGGTAAGGGTGAAAGCGAAGATAAGAATGGGACTTACCACACAAGAAAAAGATATCAAGGAGGAAATGGAGCAAACGCAAAAGGAAAGGTCAAAAACAGGGGTGGAAGAAGAGGTAACAAAAGAATTTAAAAGATGCTTTGAATCCGTCGCTGGGATGAATAAAAGAGAAAAATAAAAACTATTTTGAAGATGCCCGGAGAAAGGATGACTCCTCGTGTATTCATAGAAATAAAACTATAAATAGCAAATGAAACTGTCTTCTTAATATATGTATATATATATATATATATATATATATATATATATATATATATATATATATATATATATATATATATATATATATATATATATATGATAAATCTTGCACATATAGACAGGTTTTTCATATTCAAATAAGCAATATATTTGTTGCCTTGGTGTCTGGATTCTCTTGCCGACCTCAGGATCGGAATCCCGATGCGAGGCCTCTCGGGGGCGGTGACTTCTGGTCGGCTGGGGCAAGGTCTATAGACCTTGGGCTGGGGAGTCGAGCCCAGGTCCGCGGAGCTGGCGTAGCGGAGGCGATACCATTTAGCCACGTGGCTAAATGGTGTCGTCGCTGTCGTACCAGCTTCCGGAGGATGTTGACTTTGGGTGGTTTCGCCTTGGGACCTTTATCCTGAAGTCGGTGGAACGGTCTAGACATTGAGGTGTTGAGGTATGTGGCTTATTTGAATATATATATATATATATATATATATATATATATATATATATATATATATATATATATTTAGGTAATACGTTGGCCAGGGCACCAGCCACCCATTGAGATACTACCGCTAGAGAGTTGTGGGGTACTTTGACTGGCCAGATAGTACTACATTGGATCCTTCACTCTGGATATGGTTCATTTTCCCTTTGCCTACACACACACCAAATAGTTTGGCCTATTCTTTACACATTCTCCTCTGTCCTCATACACCTAACAACACTGATATTAGCAAACAATGCTCCTTCACCCAAGGGGTTACTGCACTGTAATTTTTCAGTGGCCCCTTTCCTTTTGGTAAGGGTAGAAGAGACCCTTTAGCTATGGTAAGCTTCTCTTCTAGGATAAGGACATCCCAAAATCAAACCATTGTTCTCTAGTCTTAGGTAGTGCCATAGCCTCTGTACCATGGTCTACCACTGTCTTGGGTTTGAGAGTTCTGTTGCTTGAGGGTACATGCTGGCACACTATTTTATCTTATTTCTCTTTCTCTTGATTTGTTAAAGTTTGTATTGTTTATATAGGAGATATTTATTTTAATGTTACTGTTCTTGACATATTTAATTTTACCTTGTTTCCATTCCTCACTGGGCAATTTCCCCTGTTGGAGCCCCTGGGCTTATAGCATCCTGCTTTTCCAAATAAGGTTGTAGCTTACCAAATAATATATATATATATATATATATATATATATATATATATATATATATATATATATATATATATATGCTTATGTTATCACTCCCTGAGCTATTAGCTCCTAGATTGATATGTATAATCTGAAATAAAAAGTGATTGAGGAAATACACATAATAGAATCAACACACTTGGTTTCAGTCACTCGTCTTTTTATAACTTGCAGAAGCCACAATTTGGAATTTAAGGTCACCTAACACTGACCTTTAAGAATGGACTCAACATGTCTTCTCTGAGTTGGTAACTGATACTAACTCTTCATCTAAAGTTTTCTCAGCGAGATCTGTATTTGATTGCAAAGAATTATCTCTTAATTCCGGATCTAATCTTCGGCCAATTTATGTGGTGTTCGCACCATCACTTTTTCACCGTTATTACTCCTTGTCTCCCATTCCCTAATTCTTCATCCAATAAAACACCGCTAATCACACTTCCTTTCATTCCATTCAAAGGAGTTAATTATATTTCATGGTTCTTCTTGAAAATAAATTGTATCAATGATTTTATCTTTAATGTTCTATTAACTTATGGCATATTTGTTTTGTAATATAGTCGTTTATACTTAATAACTTATATGTATCTCTATCTCTTTCTTTACAAACTCACAAACGCATATATATATATATATATATATATATATATAAATATATATATATATATATATATATATATATATATATATAATATACAAATATGTATATATATATAATATACAAATATATATATTTATATATATATATATATATATATATATATATATATATATACTGTATACGTATATATATATATATATATATATATATATATATATATATATATATATATATATATATAAAGAGAGAGAGAGAGAGAGAGAGAGAGAGAGAGAGAGAGAGAGAGAGAGAGAGAGAGAGAGAGAGAGAGAGAGAGAGAGAGAGTTGAAATTAAGAGGAATGTTTTGAAACTCTGAAATTAATCCAATTTAACGCGTCAAGAGGCAACTAAAGAATTCCATTACCAAATATTTTTTTTTTTTGGAGGGGGTGCAAATGCATCTGACAGTAATTTACATTTTTATATATATTCGAAATGAAGGACGTAACACTTATTTCTTCATTATAATATTGATATTAGTAATATTTATAATAATGATAATAATTTAGGGAAGATATTTGAGTGAATGTTTGAATTTGACGACCTGATGCTTACCCCCTTTAATATAACAGTTATATTAATAACAATTATAAAGATATTGATATTTTAGAGAAGGAATGTGAGCGAATAATTAAAGGGGAAACACATTAAAAAGATTATTTCACAAACATTATATTTGTTAAGCTTAGACTATGAAATTGATGAATTTGACTGGAATAGCCTAAACCTAGCTACTCTCTTAGACGGATGTAACGGACTATCAGGAGGATTGAGTAAAGCTGGTGGTTTTGCATCTATTTGCAAATGAATGGTATTTCCATTATCTTAACTTACTTATCAGGCAGCCATATTTATAGTTTTATTATTTAGTTTTATTCTTAACACATACTTTACGTATGGAAAACAACGAAACTCTCCATCTTATGTGATTTTAAAATAATAATCCAATGCCATAAGCTTTCTCCAAAATGAAGATAAGTCTATTTTAGTTATGACTATTTCATATATGTATGTATGTATGCATGTATATATATATATATATATATATATATATATATATATATATATATATTTATATTTATATTTATATTTCTGCAATCATTATTTTGTAAAATTAATAAAAAACTAATATAAATTATCAAAAGCACATAATTAAGAAGATATACTTCCAAGAACTGTCCAACTAGATCCAAAATCAAACCAAAGAACATAAAACCGTATAAAAGACATCATTACTAATATAACCTAGCAATCAAAGAACATAAAAGTATATAAAAAACCCAATCAACTATATATATATATATATATATATATATATATATATATATATATATATATATATATATATATATATATATACATACATATATATATATATATATATATATATATATGTATATATATATATATATATATATATATATATATATATATATATATATATATATATATATATATCATTACTGGCTAAGCTTCAACCCAAGTTGGAAAAGCAGGGTTCTATAAGCCCAGGGTCTCTAACAGGGAAAATAGCTCGGTGAGGAAAGGAAACAAGGAAAAATTAAATATTTTAAGAAGAGCAACAATATCAAAATAAATATCACTTTATAACATATAAAATCTTTAACAAAACATGAGGAAGAGTAATAAGATATAAGATAGAACAGTGTGCCCGAGTGTACCCTCAAGCAAGAGAACTCTAACCCAAGACCCTGGAAGACCATGGCACAGAGGCTATGGTATCAGCCCAGATTAGAGAACAATGGTTTGATTTTGCAGTGTCCTTCTCCTAGAAGAGCTGCTTACCATAGCTTGAGAGTCTCTTCTGCCCTTACAAAGAGGAAAGTGGCCACTGAACAATTACAGTGCAGTGAGAAGAATTGTTTGGTAATCTTAGTGTTGTGAGGTGTATAAGGGCAGAGGAGAATATGTAAAGAATAGGCCAGACTATTCGGTGTTGAGTGGGTGGGTAAAGGGAAAATGAACCGTAATCAGAGAGAAGGATCCAATGTAGTACTGTCTGGCTTTCAAAAGACCATATAACTCTTTAGTGGTAGTATCTCAACGGGTGGCTGGTGCCCTGGCCAACCTACTTCCTACTACATATAGTGTTAGTTTTGGCCGCATCCATGCAAAATATTTCCACATAGAACAAACCCATTACATATATCGAGGTTTTTCACTAGTTTCATTTCAGTTTTTGGTCATTAAAAGATTCAATAAAGAAATTCGTTGCACATTCATCTTACTTTTCATTATGCCTTACCACTCAATTATATAATACATGTAATATGGAGCATATATCGTAATATTTATGATGGACAATAAGTTATTCAAAAGTTTACAAAAAGTCTATCACCGAAAGATGTAGAATGGATTTAGTAAACAATTGTTGATGTAGGTGTTAAATGTTTGAAAAAAAGATAAATACATTCCGGTTTAGTAGATTTCAAAAGCACTATAACAACCCAATTCTAAGATCTCGTTGGTTTGAGAGTAAAGAATATGCAGTTCGTCAAATCTTCGAAAAGTGCCAGAAACATTTTCTTATTCTAACTTCAGAGTAGTTTTACAAAACAAAAATAACGTTACAAAGTTTCTGGAACTCCTGGGTCTCTTCCTTATTGCTCGATCTCTTACGTCTTTACTTTGATCTCCTACATTAGAGTCACAAAATCCAAAGTTGTTTAAAATCGAACTCACACAAACACACTAGTGAGAGAGAGAGAGAGAGAGAGAGAGAGAGAGAGAGAGAGAGAGAGAGAGAGCCTTATTGCCTTATTTTTTGTTTGGGTTCCCCCAGGTCCCTCAGTGTGAGGCACCTCGTATATCCACCAGAGAGTTGCTAATGCATCTTCCGGTGTATTTTGCATCTTCCAGTCTTGGATGGTCTGGGATGCATCTTAGGTATTTATCGAGCTTATTCTTAAACACATCTACGCTCACTCCTGATATGTTTCTTAGATGAGCTGGCAGCACATTAAATAGTCGCTGCATTATCAATGCTGGTGCGTAGTGGATTAATGTCCTATGCGCCTCTCTTAGTTTACCTGGTATATTTTTTGGCACTATTAATCTACCTAGGCTTGCTCTTTCTGATATTTTTAGCTCCATGATGTTTTCAGTAATTCCTTCTATTTGCTTCCATGCTTGTATTATCATGTAGCGTTCTCTTCTCCTTTCTAGACTGTATAGTTTTAAAAATTTCAGTCTTTCCCAGTAGTCAAGGTCCTTAACTTCTTCTATTCTAGCAGTATAGGACCTTTGTACACTCTCTATTTGCGCAATATCCTTTTGGTAGTGTGGGTACCATATCACATTGCAGTACTCGAGTGTACTACGTACATAAGTTTTGTAAAGCATAATCATGTGTTCAGCTTTTCTGGTTTTAAAGTGTCTGAATAACATTCCCATTTTTGCTTTACATTTAGCCAACAGTGTTGCTATTTGGTCGTTGCATAACATATTCCTATTTAACATTACACCAAGGTCTTTAATTGCTTCCTTGTTTGTGATTGTCTCATTATTAGGTCCCTTGTAAGCATATACCATTCCTTCTCTTTTCCATAATTTATTGATTCGAATTTATCGGAGTTAAATACCATCCTATTTATCTCCGCCCATTCATATATTTTGTTTAGATCTCTTTGTAGTGAGTTCCTATCTTCATCACAAGTAATTTCTCTACTTATTCTTGTGTCATCGGCGAAACTTCTCACTACGGAGTTTTCAACATCACAGTCTATGTCTGAGATCATAATAACAAACAGCAGTGCAGCTAATACCGTACCTTGTGGCACACCAGATATTACCTGGGCTTCATCTGATTTCTCGTCATTTGCAACCACTATCTGTTTTCTGTTTTGCAGGAATTCTTTTACCCATTTTCCTATCTTTCCCACAATATTATGCTTTCTCATTTTTTTCTCCAATATGTTATGGTCTACCTTGTCAAAGGCTTTTGCAAAATCTAGATAGATCACATCTGTGTCTTTTTCATTTATCATATTTTTGTATATGTTTTCATAGTGTGCTATCAGTTGGGTCTGTGTACTTTTTCCAGGCACGAAACCGTGTTGACCCATATTAAACAAATTATTTTTAACCAAATGGTTCATTATTTTCTTTTTTATTACCCTCTCATACACTTTCATAATATGTGATGTTAGACTAACAGGTCTATAATTGCTTGCCTCTAGTCTTGATCCACTTTTGAAGATAGGGGTTATATAAGCTAATATATGTTTAACATATATCTCGCTCATATCTACACTTTGTCTTAGCAGTATTGCAAGCGGCTTCGCGAGAGTTTTTGCAGTTTTTTTTTAACAAAATCGCTGGAACTCCATC
Organism: Palaemon carinicauda; assembly: GCF_036898095.1. Lineage (NCBI taxonomy): Eukaryota > Metazoa > Arthropoda > Malacostraca > Decapoda > Palaemonidae > Palaemon > Palaemon carinicauda. The sequence goes on along the minus strand of NC_090733.1, from coordinate 91,124,879 downwards.
TGGTCCGGCTGCCGATCCATTTTTAATTTTGTTTATAGCCGTGACAATATCTGCTTCATTAATATATATATCCGTTAGATATTCAACATTTTCTTCTCTCATTTCTGTTTCATTATTCTCATTCGCAATTCTTGGTGTGAACTCACTCTTATATTTTTTTGCTAATATGTTGCATATTTCCTTTTTTTCATTCGTTAGCCGTCCTTCAATTCTTAGAGGGCCTATTTCTAATCTCCCTTTATTCATCTTTTTTGCATAGGAGTAAAGTACTTTGGGGTTTCTTTTTATATTTTGAAGTGTCCTTTCTTCTAAGTCCCTTTTTTCATTTTCTTTCGACTGTATAATCTTTTGTTCTGCATTTTCTATCTTACATTTTATTTCCCTCATTTTCCACACATTTTTTTCTTTTGTAAAATTTTTCTTCCACTTTCTAATTTTCTGAAATAAGATCCTTCTGTCTCTTGGTATGGACGTCTTTTGTTTATTGTTTTTTTTCGGTACATATTTTTCAACAATTTTCTCCAGTATTTTGTACAGTATGTACGTATTTACCTGTATATTATCACTTACAAATAAATTTTTCCATTATTTATTCAGTTCTTCATTTATTTCTGACCATTTTATATTCTTACTGTAAAAATTATATTTTCCATATCCTTCCCAAAGTTTTGTGCTTTTATTAATTCTGCGATCACTTGCTTTGGAATGGACTATCAATTCTATGACATTGTGGTCTGAAATTCCCGTGTTATACACTATTATTTCTTTAACATAATTCACCTCATTCACAAATACTAAATCTAGGACATTTTCCTTTCGTGTTGGAATGTGGTTTATTTGTTGCATATTATGTTCTAATAGCATATCTTGAAGCTTTTCAAATTGCCTCTTATCTTCTGCGCTACTATTACTATCTTTTTTATATGTATACATATAACCACTTTCTTCTATCCGTTCTTTCCAATCCACGAAAGGAAAGTTAAAATCTCCGGATAGGAGTATATTCCAGTCTTTATGGTTTCTACATATATCATCCATTTTTTCTATTATTATGTCAAACTCCCTAGTGTTTGGGGGTCTGTAAACTACAATATTCACTAGTTTTTCAAATTCAAATTCTACCGCAATCAATTCACATTCTGTGTTGCTGTATTTTTCACAGACTTTTCCTTCCTTTATGTCTCTTCCATATATTGCGGTTCCCCCTTGATTCCTATTTTTTCTGTCTGATCTATAAGTTTGGAAACCCTTTATCTGGTCATCACTGCCAGTCTCTTGGGAATACCATGTTTCACTTATATTTAATATATCTATTTTTTCAATTTGGGTTAGTTCGTCTAAGAACTCTATTTTCCTTTTAGAGTTACTCGTGACTAAACCCTGTGCATTCATCACTATTATGGTTTGTGTTTCATCCCCATTATTCAATATTGGTAATAATATGGATTCTCCCATGCTTCCTTCCTGTTCTGATATGATGTTCTTTTCTTCATTTCCCGGAATTCTGCCATTAAAAAATCCAACTTTTCTATTATATTTGCTCTTTCGCCGTCATATTTTTTTTTGTGTGTATACCTGCAATTGTCCCCATATCTGCACCAACCCCTGGCATTATAGATGCATTCTTTGTAGTTGGGCTCTAAATTTGCAGGTTTGGGTTGAAAGGCATCATATCTTGGGGCTCTTGGTTCATAGCGCGGTATATACACGGCCTGTTTTTTTGTTTCTTTTTTTTTGTTTCTTTTTTGCTTTCATTTTTCTTTTCAGTTTGCTGAGTTTTCTTACTTTCATTCATGGTTGCAGGATGCATATATCGACATTTTTTGTTGAAACTGCATCCTTTTCCTTCTTTTAGGTTTTTGCATATTTTTGGATGGAGATCTCTGCATTCGTCTCCATATCCGTCTAAATACGCACATTTACCATATATTTCATAATTATGGCATATCTTTGGATGCTTGTAGTAGCATCTTTCGCCAAATCTGCAATTCCCTCTTTTCAGCATATTGCACACTATATCCTTCTTTTCTATTTTTTCTTGTTCTTGCTCTTCCCTAAAATTATTTAGGTCCGGGTAGAGTCTCTTGGGTCTATTATTTGCTTCCATCTGGTAATTTATTTCTTCATAAGTATGTTGTTGGATGGCATCATAGGTTATATCAATGAGAGAGAGAGAGAGAGAGAGAGAGAGAGAGAGAGAGAGAGAGAGAGAGAGAGAGAGAGAGAGAGAGAGCTAATTTTGGTTTTTTATCTATCATGCAAAATTATGAAAAAAATATGTTGCTTTCTAATTCCGCAGTGCTCTCATTAAAACAGTAACGGTAAAAAGGCCTCAGGTATTATCCTTCCCCGTGCATCTGTTTGTGGTCTTTCGGTGCCACTCCACACTCGCAAACTTTATTAGTTTGTCGGTTCATCGTATTCTCTTAATTTTCCTGCTTCATTTACCACCTTTTCGGACCCATGCTGTTATTTTTAATGTTCATCTATTGTCTGTCTTTCTCGTTATATGTCCTGCCTATGTCCACTTCTTTTTTTACATGTTGTTAGAATATCCTCTACTTTACTTTGGTCTCGTATTCATATTGCTGTTTTTCTTTCTCTTGGTGTTATTCCCATCATTAATCTTTCTATAGGTCTTTAAATTGTAACTAGCTTATGTTCTAAGGCATTAGTAAGGCTTTAAATTTCTGATGCATAATTCAATACTTGTAGAACTATCTCATTAAATACTTTCCTTTTTAGAGAAATTGTTATTTACATTTCATAATCTTATTTTGTTTACCGAATACTTTCCATCCTATGCTTATCCTTCTTTTAATTTCGGTCTTTTGTCCTGGGGAAAGACTTAATATCTGTCTTAAGTACGTACTATTATTACAAATCTCTAGAGGTCGCCCATAACTCCTATTTGTTGCCTCTCTGCATTTTCAATAAACATTATCTTAGTTTTACTCCTATTAGTTTTAAGTCCTACATTTCTGCTTTCTCTATTCAAATTTTCTATCCTCTTTTGTAATTCCTCCTATGATTCAGTAAACACAACTATGTCATCACAAAATCTAAAGGTGTTAAGGTATTCCCCATTAATATTAATACTTGCATTTTTCCTATCTGAATTCTTAAACACTTCTACTTATGCTGTGAGTAATTTAGGAGAGATGGGGTCTCTCTGTCTAAGTCATCTCAATCATACTTATCTCACTACCTTTATGTAGTTCTGGGATTTCTGTACTTCCAGATATAGATATCTTCATGTGTTCTAACATAAGATTTAAAATTCACCTATCAACTGTTTCTGAAATGGCCTTATTACTGGTGAAGTTTTGACAGAATATAAACCTTTCTCATATCCTATAAATGTCATACATAGTAATTTCCCATTGCTTGTTGTATATATACAGTATATATATATATATATATATATATATATATATATATATATATATATATATATATACACACACACACACACACACACACATATATATATATATATATATATATATATATATATATATATATATATATATATATATATTGGAATCAACACATCTCTGATAATTCTAGGTATTGCTATGAGATTCAGGGCCTCTGTAACACGGTTTTTTGGACTTTGCTCCTTATCAAAGCATCGGATGTAGCTGAAAGTTGACATATATATATTTTACAACCACACACAAATTTTATCAGCATTATCAATAACCTAAACACGATAGTTTTCATTTTTATAGAGTAAAAATGATCTAGCCAACGCCATGGCCAGTGATAACGAGCCAAGAGTCGAAAACATTTATTACGTAAGCAATGTAAACACCTTTTGACAAACTTTTGCCCCGCCCATCCACCAGACACCCATTCACCTCGTTCCATCGGCTCTGAAACCCATAACAGTCAAGAATGGCCAACAGGATTTGGAATTGCCCCCGTGGTTACAAAACTGCATTTGAATTACAACTTGCAACTTTATACAGTCAAGAGAAAGCCAGTGGCCATATTTACTATAGCCTGAATAGGTAATTTTTCAGTTTCTAGTTTAAATCCAATGTTTATGGTCTGATTTGTATTTAGCATAACATGATTATAATACTTGTAATGTCATTCAGGCTTTTGAACATTTCCATTAACTATTCAATATGCCACCAACAGAGAGAGAGAAAGAGAGAGATTGTATGTAAACAGTCTTGATATAACTATTTTTGTTAAAATAAGAATTTGGTGCTAAGCTCTCCATCAGACCAACGGATCATCCGATATAATTTGTTTTCTTCTTTTTAGGCCGTATGACCGTTTTGGCTATGTTTTGGGCATGACTGCATTTTGTAAATAAATCATGAATAGTTTTAGGATTTTATTTGTACATCTAATGGGAATTTATAGAAGTAAAGTGAACATAATTAATTTATCCTTTAAAATAGTTACTACATGTAGCCAAACAAATAGTAGTAAAGATGATAATGCAATGAAGGAATGATACCATACTTCATCTTTAGCTTCAACATCGGCAATAACATACCCAGTTGCCATAATTTGTCAGCTTATTATATTAACCTATCATCTAATATCAAACTTAATTTCTGAGGAGGCCATGGCTTATTGCACAGTGAAAAAAATATGACAAAGACTTTATGAATGGCGGAACGATACATAAATGTGGTTGGGGTATCTGTGCTAGCGTAGCAATACTACTGTAGCAGTAGTGCCGCAACAGTAGTATACATGAATTAAACGCATAGGCCAACTGCTGGGATCCTTGAGGATCATTTAGTTCTTCTTACAACTATTCGAGAAATGAGTTTTTATAGCCAGAATTTAAATTTTCTGATCCAACAATGCCCATGATAGCCTTCAGTCTTATCCTGAATTATATCGAGGCCAAAGTGGGTGGAGCCTCATGAAGTCATCATTCTGACGATAATTATTGGTGAAGGTTTTTTTTTTTTTTTTTTTTTTTTTTATACAGTAAATAGGTAGGTAGATAGGCAAAAGTAAAAATTGCTTGACATAGGATATAGCAGTTATCAAATCAAGCCTGTCTACTACGTTTTTGAAAATTACCAACTATTCCCTACACCTTGTCAATCTGATTGTGACCTATAAAGTAGACTGTAATTTCTTAGGAATCTTATTTTGGGAGTTAGACTAATAATCGAAGTGTTTTTGTATTCATTAACATATTTTGTTGGTTTGTTCATTATGACAATTATCAGTGGAGAGGTTTCAGAGTTCATAAAGGTGTACTGCTTTGCTTTTATAAAACTTTTGTGTCATTGTTGGCAGAGGTATAGCCTTCGTTACGTATAGCCAATCATCGATCGGGAAAGAGGGAAGAAATGCCGTCATAAGTTACGTAACGAGTGCGTTCGAAACCTTTTCTCTGAATAAGTTGGCCCGTCTTCAAAAAACATCACTTTTACATTATAAGTACCAAATTTATTCAACCTACGTAATGCAGAATATAGTCAAAATTTATGTGTAGATATAATGTGCATTCTGAAGAAGCGTTATATTTATGAAATTCACAGATAAGAAATTATTGCGAAAAAACCGTGTTACAGAGGCCCTGAATCTCATAGTAGTTGCTGACCCATTTAATAGTACAAATATATTTCACGCAGTCCAATCTAACAGTAATAATATTACAAATTTTAGTGTTTCCCTTGACCGTGTTAATCAAGGGAGTGGGTGGGTCGTTCTTAGCATTATTATTGAATTCTTAATTAAGGAGTTGTTGTTGATGGGCAACATTGTATGTGTAGGAATGTGTTGTCTGGTGTTTCTCAGGGTAGTGTTCTTGGCCCATTACTTTACATACTATATATACATGACATGTGGTTTAGCCTAGAAAACAAGTTTATTGCATATGCAGATGATGCTACACTCTTTGCACCAATTCCCTCCCCTGAATGTTGATCTGGGGTTGCTGAATCCCTTAATAGAGATCTAGCTAAAATTAGTGTATAGTGCAAATTATGGGGCATGAAGTTGAATCCTAACAAAACTAAAAGTATGATTGTAAGTAGGTCAAGAACAGTGGATCCTCAACATCCAGATCTCAGCATTGATAATGTTTCTTTGACTCTGTATGACTCTTTTAAACTTTTAGGTATGATTCTTGACAGAAAATTTACTTTTGAGAAATACATTAGGTCTCTGTCTTCTTCAATTGCACAAAAAATGTCTTATTGAGAAAGTCTTTTAAGATTTTCGGTGATCAATATATTCTGAAGACGTTTTAATTCTTTCATTTTATCTTAGTTTCAATTATTGTTCTCCTATCTGGTCTTCAGTTGCTGTTTCTCATCTTAATTTCTTGGACAGGAACTTACTGTCTATCAAATTTCCTATTCCCGATCTAGATATTAATCTCTGGCATCGTTGATCAATTAGTTCGTTATGCAGGTTGTATAAGATATTTCATAAATCTGATCAACCTTTACATCTAGATCATCCCGGACAGTTCCATCCTGTTCGTAATACTAGGCACGCAGGTAATTATAATAATCAGACCTTCTCCATCATGAGGCTCAATACTACACAGTATTCTAGAAGTTTTATTCCGACTGCGACCAAGTTGTGGAATGATCATCCTAATCAGGTAGTTGAATCAGTAAAACCTCAAAAGTTGACTAGCAGCAAATGTTTTTATTTTGAACAGGCTAACATAAGCCTTTTTCTAGTTTGTAAATGAAATATCTGTTTTGATATTGTTAATGTTTTTAAAAATTTTCGTTTCAATTATTAATTATTTCTCATATCGTTTATTTATTTCCATTTATCACAAGCCTATTTTTTCCTGTTGCAGCCATAGGGCTTTTAGCTTCTTGCTTTTCCAACTAGGGTTGTAGCTTAGCTTATAATAATAATAATAATAATAATAATAATAATAATAATAATAATAATAATAATAATAATTCAATAAAATGCTGGTCACAGGGAATTTTCTTATTTTCCTCCGCTTTTCCGTTCTATATTCCTGAATTTCTCTGAGAAACGACTGTGCATCACAGTCTCCGCCCACATCGTTTCTGCTACCATCAAATTTATATACGCCCGTTACTCAGTGAACTAACCAGGCGGCAACGTTCAGCTCCGCATCAAATATTTTCCACATAACCGTTTGCTAAATTTGGGAATACTTCATGAACAAACCCCTCATGACCAGGTATTATGAAAACTCGGTGACATTTTTTGCATTCTTAAACTGCTCGAAACTGAATCAGAAAAAGTAACAGAAAGAACGTATGTAATAAAATTATGAAATAACAAACGAAGCTGTTTTCAACCTTTTCCATGTGCCTTGTGAACCATTTTAGGGATAAAATTTCAATTTAAACTTTAGTAATTTCCTATGAACCATATCTTAGTTCGGGTTTCTTTTCCAGATGTAATGTTGTTAAGTAAGCTATTCATTCGGTTGACGATTAGACCTCCTTTTCTTTCAAGAATCCTTTTAAGATTTCTTAGGATTACGCGAGCTACTCCTATAGGAAATCTTTGTTGCCAGTCCGTATATAATAAATACTTTTCCTTAATAAAATTGCTATACTCATTATGGTAAAATAATTTTTAGTCGTTTGTTCTCCAAACCTAAGAAAACTGAAACTTTAGAAATACAACAAAATGTTTAAAATCCAAATAACGAGGCTGAAAGTTAATTTTGTCTTTATTAGAGATTACTGTTAAGTACCTTGCAGTATTTTTACGTGGATTTTAATCAAGAGTCGGTTAGGGCAGCAAACTCGACTTCCTAGAAGTCTGTGACGCTGGTTCTCATCCGCATCCGACCAGTCAGAAAGGCGGACACTTTGCTATCCGTGTAGACACCTCAGGATTATGTACGTAATCGACAGATAGGTTTGCGTAAAGCAAATGGGTGGTACAGACTGATACACACACACTCCAACACCTCAAAACATAACAGACACCTCACACGTCTCGAACTGTTGACTTAACTACCCCAAGACTCCTCGTTGCTGGAAGGGAGGTCGCTGGTGACTGGTACAACATATGAAGATACACTACCGGGGTCTAAGTAATGTCAGGCAGGGCAGCAGGTCAGAACTACGGTGTACCCCAAAGCCAAAGCAAGTCCTTCAAAAAGAAGGCAACCATGCTTACCTTTATGAATGGGAAAAAAACGTTAATAGAATAAAATTTGATTTTACCTGTATGTGACATTTCATTCTTTTCAAAATGAATATCTAGTTTCCGATTCCATTAAGAGAAGGGATTTATGGCTTGGAGATAAATAGCACTCGCAAAGGATATCGCATTTCAATATGTTAAAAATACAAGAACACCAAAAAGAAACTGGTTTTCTATCTTTAGATAATTATAAGAGTTTATTCTTATGTTGAGTTTAATGAACTGTCGTTTCATCATAATCTTTTATAAATTATCCATTAACTTAGAGAAGTTCTCTTCTTAAATTGTTTTTTTAGATATCTATTTAAATTACTTTGTTAAATATGAGTGTCTTTCCAGATTTGTTTTTCCATATATCCATTTCATTCGGAATACTAGTGAAAGTATTTCTGCATAGAAATGTATTTTTCTCTACTGGTCAAACCTAATGTCATTGGCAATATCCCATTGTTTGTTGGCGAAAACAACCGCTGCTCCACATGCAAATAAACAACCCAAAGAAAAAGGCTTTCTCTGACAGCCGACGCAAATGCAGATGGAATCGGTCTTGCACAACCTACTGCTAGAAGTATTGGCTGATTTTTCACTCAAAAAATGGTGTTTGGTGTATCGTAAAGATCCAGAATTTTCTGAGTTTGGTTATTGCCAAATTTCTCTTTCTTGGCCAGTTGCCGGTAATGCAAAACTTATGTTGAGGTAAAGCAGTGTTTACGAGACTGGAGAAAATAAATTGTTTGACTTTTGAATCTCTCTCTCTCTCTCTCTCTCTCTCTCTCTCTCTCTCTCTCTCTCTCTCTCTCTCTCTCTCTCTTCTCTCTCTCTCTCTCTCTCTCTCTCTCTCTCTCTCTCTTGCATTTTCTTATTTCTGTTTTGCACTCGTTCTCAACCATTCTATTTAAACTCTTAAACTTCAATCTCTCATAGCTTAAATAAACGTAGTTAAAAAAATAGAAAAGAGAAAGGAAAATAGAAAAATAAACATTAGATATTTAGATAAGATGGCTATTTACAAATAGATTATACACATTTATACATTAAGGAGCTGACAACTACCTCATGCGTCAGAGCAGAAGATTTGGAACTTCTACAAACAATGCTAGGAACTCGGTCACAGGGTTTGAGATACTGGGACGGAGGAATCCGTGGGTGACAGGGGACGCAAGAATGAAAAAGTGCTGTTAGTACCCTACAAAGCATATTCCTAACGTGTAATAGCCGACCACTATCTGTGACCGACCCCTAACGAGATACGCTCAACTGCTTATGAGGTTTACATAGCCTTTGTGCCTTGTTGGAGTCCTGGCAAACTAAAAAACCCAGTTGCCGCTTCTTGGTAATACCCAGTAGTATGGAAATCCCAGTAACCGCTTGCCTTTCGCTTTTAATCCTGGTGAGAAAACAGGCTTCTGCCTAGTGCTGCTCAGTTGGACAGGAATATTGTTGGGGACAGGACAACGTTGAGGAGACTTAACTGTTGGTTTGGGAGCACTAACGGGAGGTCAGGGATAGAAAAGATGGAAAGTCACCCAGGATTAAGCGGATGCAGCAGCAGGTGGGTAACTATGTGCCACCCTGTCTCCTTTTGCAATAGTGGTCACAAAATTGATAATTATAGAAGTTATTAGCTGAGGATTCCAAATATATTCATTGGACAATACTACAAAAATATTAAAAATGAGTGAGAAACTGAAGTTAAACCACAAATGTGCAGAAAGCCAAATAAACAAATGGTGCGTAGACTTCAAAGAATGGTGCGCTGCAAACCTGCACCGAAATAGTGTATGCATTTCGGTCAGCTGGAACAGGAAATAAAAAAAAATTAAAAATAAGAAAACCCGGAATTTAAAAAACAATTGATAGAGATCATGTCTAAGTTCCAACAGTTAGAAATAAGGATCAAAGAAGTCATAGATGATGATGTAGAAAATGGGATTAATATCCAAGAAATGCAAAATGAGATCAAATCAAGTACAGAACTTAGAGACGAAATAACCAACAAAAACAGAGAGTTCCTGAAACCCACTAGAAAAAGGGTACCTAAGGCCAAGAAGACTAAACAATAGCTTAGAAATGTAACTTCCACCAAAAACAGATTCACTCCCCTAGCAAAGGAAGAGAAAGACGAGACGTTGCTAATTGGAGACTCCATTGTGAAGGACCAAGGGGAGAACTTCGGCCTCAAAAAGAGGAGGAAGGTCAGGTCGTATCCGTGTGCCAATGCACAGAAGATAGAAGTAGTTAGTAAAACTACAACAGAGAAAAAGAAGACCACTATCATTTCAAAGGCAAGTGGAAATGACCTATTCCTAGGAAAGGATACTGCTGGCCAAGCAGAACCTTTGGTTAAACAGCTAGAAAAAAACTGTTGAAACAGCTAGAAACCATACCAATAATACTATAGTTATAGGTATTCTCCCAAGACTTAATGTCAGCCACTTCACCCTCAGTAAGGCCATAGAAATAAACGAAAGGCTTAAGTCGACATGCCAGGTAAAAAAGAAAGTTCATTTTTTAGATCTTTGGGACAGTTTCTATGGCAAGAGAAAATTATACAAAAGAGACGGAATACACTTCAGTGAAGAAGGCAAGAGAGTATACGAAAATTAAATCAATACAAACCTGTACAATTACTTAAGTACAGTAGACCATGAGCAAACTAGACTCTTAGAAAATCCTTCAATAACAAATAGAGGTAATTTGTCAGAAACCTTGGATAATACAGATAAAAGTAAAACTATAACACTAGTAAATCAGGAAAACTAGCAAAACCACAGAGGAAGAGAAAGGCGATAGAAAATTTCCTCAGAATGTCACAATTCAATGTTCAATCAGTTAGAAACAAAATGGAAAACTTCACGGCAATGATATCTAGTGAGCAACTAGATGCCATATGCATTACCGAGAGACCTGGATTCGAGAAAAAACAAGGGATTTTCTCGAGGAATACGATATCCCAGGTTTCAAGTTTTTCAAGAAGAATAGCCTTATCAAAAAAGGGGAGGGATAATGTTCTGTTGAAAATCACTTAAATCCCATAGAAAGTAAATTAGAAAAAGAATTGTCACTTCCACAGGAAAAAACAAAATCATGTTCATACTAGTAATATACAGACCACCACATCAAAGATAAAAATAAGTCAAAGTGATCTGTAGATAACTTGAATAAGAAGATAATAATAAGCTAGCTTTCTTAATGGGACACTTCAGTGCAGCAGTAAACTGGGACACTATGAATTCTACATCAAACACAGACGGGTATAGCCTACTAGAATTTGTCAACAATGAATTCCTCCATCAGTGGATTGATGAATCAACTAGGGGAAACAACATACTAGATATTTTCTTAACGACAAATAAAAATTTAGTATCCAGTGTTTCAGTAAGGGAAAATATGGGCAAAGATGACCTCAGAATAGTTAGGTTTCAGGTGAATATTCCTCATCTAAAAGAAAGTGAAATCATAAAAAAGCTAGACTACAGACATAGTAACTGTAAAACGGAAGGAATACACTAAGACTTTAGAATACGACGGAACAGGGAACATAGCTGCACAATGGGACTTCTTTGTAGAAATATATAAGGAAAAAAAGAGCTAAATGTATACTGCATAGAAATATTTTTCCAAGTGGAACTCCACAACCTAAGTGGTTCAACAGAGAAATAGCCAATACAATAAGAAGTAGAGGCAGGAAACAGCCTTCAATTCATGAAATTTCCTAGCATAAGAAGTTTAGCAGAAAAGTAGATGAATTGGTTGGAAAGAACAAGATCAGTGAAGAGAGAAGACTGGCTTCAGCAATCAAAGAAAACCCAAAGAATTTTTTGCATATGTAAACAGTAGATAACCAATCAAAAATAACATTAGCCCATTAAGAGACTCGGAAGTTAATCTTATTACAAATGATTTGGAAAAAGCCGAACTGATGAATGCATATTTCACAATAATATTCACTAGGGAAGAATCAATAACCCTCTACGAACCAGCTATCAAATATGAAGGGCTACAACTAT
>NC_090733.1:91092721-91095221 GCF_036898095.1 Palaemon carinicauda | reverse complement strand
AAATCAATTTGATATGCTCGGGTACTCCTCAAGCAATATATAAATTTTTGTAGGAGTGATCTCATTCTTATGAGGTGAAAACTTACTACTTATCTGATGTATTTTTGTATTTTCTAAAGGTAGCTTGATATTGCAGGGAATTTATATATCTTAAATCCTCACAGTATTTTATTTTTAATTTTATAATAGTACGCAATTAAGTTATCATTCATAAATGGAATTAAAACAAGGTTCCAAAATTGGAAAACTGGGAAGACATTTTTCACCATATGATGTTTTTTTTTTGTTTACGCAGTGACTAGTAGAATGGAGTTATCGTTAATATACTTTTCGAAGCCCCCCTAATGTTATTCTTTTCTGACTGATTATAACATCGTCTACTGGTCAATTGTTTATTTCATCTTAAATGTCTATAAATTTTGATCATAGTATCATGAAATATTTTCGATAACATGCAAACTAATAATTTTATAGTGTGCATTATCATGGGTATTTGTGCATCATAATAATGTGTGTGTATGTACACAATTCTGTAGTATTATATTTTCTAACTATGACCTTTAATGTAATATAAAAGCATATATGATACAACAAGAGTATGATTCTAACAATAAGGGCTATTTAAACCTTAATACTAAAACATGACCGTGTAAAAACAGCAGCACAAACGGCCATTGTTCACCATGACAGCCGGAGTAAATAGACTGCATAGTTTATGGGACAGCAATTCAAGTCAGTGCTGCCAAAAGGAACTTCCAATAATTCATGTTATTTACGTGATAAACCTTCAACTTGGTTCGTTCTTGTGATTCTGCCTCACAGTTATGAATACTTAACCGAATATTCCAGTCACTCTGACAACCAAGAGCAAAATTATTAAAAGTTTATGGAATACTCTTGAGCGTATTTTCCGCTTAAGATAAAAGATTTTGTCCTTTTAATTTTTACCAATGGAATTTAAAAAGAATCCTTGGTAATAGCCCTTATCCAATCAGCCTAATATAAGAGACTCAAATTGTTAATCAGTCAATACATCAGAAAGACTTCCCAAGGAACTCTATGCCTCACATAACTTTGTTTTCGATTTGGGGTTACGAACCTTATTTAGAATTGTACTTTTTTCTTCAAGTTGAAATCATATTGCATATTTATTTAAAATTTAAATTTCCCAGCATCTTGGTTGCGTTTATCAAATAATATTAAACGCTTGTAGAGTGAAAGGTTTAGCAGTTATTTTGCAAGATACACTAAGAGCATGGAAAGAAAGTACATACTTTTCAGATAGGATAATCAAAATAACAGCAGGTAAACAAAAAAGAATTGATAAAAACAAAACATTCAAGCAAGAACAATCAGACACTCCTAAGAGAACAATTAGACCATAAATTATATTTCCAATGTTCAATAAATTAGATTTGACGTTCGATCATTTTCTGGAAAATAATATTTGTATTTTAAACTAAAAAGGATTTTATTTAACAAGTGAAAAAACTATTATCTTCTGCGCATCCTTCTTTGTACTTAAAACTTTTTCCAGTGTATTTCATTTTTCAAAGCATTCGGATAATTAATTTAACTATTACCTGCTACCAGTATATTTATCTAAAAATAAATTATTGATGGAAAATAATAATTTTAGCAAAGTATCTGCTTAGAGAGAAATGATGATTAATTAACCCATCAACGTACATTTTATCATTTGCTATCTAACTGATTAAATGACTCATGGGAGTTTGTTGAATTCCCATTAACTTCCTTTGTGTCTTGCAGATTGATATCATACTAGTTCTCTGTAATAGCTTTGAAATCTCAATGATTATAGGATTCAAAACTCGGAATTTCTGACCAGTCATTACTATATAAGGAAAGAGTTTAGTACAAAATTAATCCATATCGGGATCTATAATTTGATTATGAAGAGATAGTGGAGGCCTAAACTTTTGTATGATGAAAATTTAATTAGTTACTGATGTACGGAATTAGTCGATGGTTGATCAAAATGATTGAGTTTCCCTGTATTATTTCATTGTTTTTTTTTTTTTTGTTTTTTTTTTTTTTATAAATGTAAAACATTAAACATTAACAAGCCACTAAGTACACCGCAAGAGTAAAATGTTAGTAAAAATCATATCATGATCATTTCTTTCTACCTATTTATTTCCTTGTTTCCATTCGTCACTGGGCTACTTTTTCCGTGTTGGAGCCCTTGGGGTTATAGCACCTTGCATTTTTATTATTATTATTATTATTATTATTATTATTATTATTATTATTATTATTATTATTATTATTAGCTACAACCCTAGTTGGAAAAGAAGGATGCTATAAGCCCAAGTGCTCCAACAGGGATAATAGCCCAGTGAGAAAAGGAAGTAAGGAAAAACTACAAAAGAAGTTTAAGAACAATGATAACATTAAAATAAATCTTTCATATATGAACTATAAAACCTCGAAAATAACATGAGAAAAAATACAAGAGGAAAAGAAACAAGATTGAATA
>NC_090733.1:91037721-91082721 GCF_036898095.1 Palaemon carinicauda | reverse complement strand
GAATCACATGGGCCCCAGAAAAAGCTCAATGTGAAAGACCTTCCCTTGTGCTCAGATGCTAACCCATGGAGGTATGCTGAGCACATGCCGATGACGACTGGAAAGATCGTCATCTCGGATAAGCTGGGCTCAGTTCCCCTGGAGGGTGGAATTCTGGCCCAGCAAGGCATCATATCCGGACTGTTATGTCCGACTGAGGAAGGAACCAGCTTCAAAGGAGGAGACAGAGCCGAAGGAGGTCATAGTGATGGACCTTGCTAAGGCTCAAGCTCTACTTTCATCCTCGATGAAAGAGAGGGTCTTCTCTAACTCAAAGGTAGCTGCATTGAATAGGAAGCTCCCTTCCTTTGTGTCCTCGCCTACTAGAGCCTTCCCCCTTTTACAGAAAGGGTTTCTGGCTGTACTAAAAGCAATCGAGGCCGGCAAGTCTTGCCCCTCCCTAGAGGAGTGTAAACCCTTGTCGCTGGCCCTGCCTATGGACCACAAAGACTGGAAGGACGTCCATCTTACGTTCTCAGTGGGAAAGTTGGAGGCTGATATTGCCGGACGTCAGTTCGGCAAGGACCTCCCTAAGCTGTCTGACTTTCTTTTGCGAAGTGAGTTCGATACAAAAGAAAGACTGACTGCCTCAATGTCTCTTCAGACTACTCTCAAGACGATGGCAAGTGACCCCAAGGTCCATGAAATGTTCATGGTAGTGGCCAAGCCTCATCTGGCCACAGTGACGAAGGACCTTTATGGCTTCGTCAATGCAAGGAGAGCTTGTAGGGAGTTCGTGTTTACCTCGGCTACGGTGAGGCACGAGCTAAAGAAACTAATCTCCTCCAACATTTGGGGAAAAGACCTTTTTCCCTACCGACTTGGTCAAAGAAGTTTTTGATAAAGCCGCCTTGGAGAATAGAAACCTTCTCCAGAAGTGGGGCCTGGCTATCAAAAGAAAGTCTTCGCTGGATGAGGGTCCTCAACCAAAGAGGAAGACTATGAGGACTAGGCTACCGTCTCGGCCAGCCAAGCCTCTTAGACAGCAACAGCAACTGCAATTGCCATTGCCCCCAGTCCCCCAGATCATGGCACAAACCCCGACCACCTTTCAGTGGGTACCCCAGGCCGTGTCGACACAGTCCACGGCATTCACCCCAGCGTTCGAAGGGCAGTCTACTTCCTTTTGAGCAAAGCCTAGAGGAGCAGCCAGAGCCTCGTCTAGACGCCCCTCAAGGGGAAGGGGATTCAGGGGTGGTCGTGGTCAGGAAGGCAAGACCTCAGGACGGCAGTCCAAGTGAGGTGATACCGGTAGGAGGGAGACTTCTGAAATTTCGGGATCGGTGGACCTTCGATCCCTGGACCCACAGCCTACTCAAGAATGGACTGGGCGGGAGCTGGTACAGCACTCCACCCCCGTACCTTCGGTTTTTCCAACACTCCACCCCCGTTATGGAGGAGTACGTTCAAGAACGGTTGGAGAAAAAGGGTGAAGCCCATCAATTTCTAAGAGAGGCTGTTTTGTGTTCCAGAAAGACTCGGAAAAGCTCAGAGTCATTCTGGACTTGTCGCCACTTAACAAGTTCATAGTGAATTGCAAATTCAAAATGCTAACACTGCAACACATAAGGACCTTACTGCCCAAGAGGGCATATTCCGTCTCTATAGACTTGTCAGACGCCTACTGGCACATTCCAATTAGCCATCGACTCTCCCCCTACCTAGGGTTCAGGCTACAACGAAGACTATACGCCTTCGGAGCCATGCCATTCGGGCTAAACATAGCCCCAAGGATTTTTACGAAGCTTGCGAGCGTAGCTCTCAAACAATTTCGCCTAAAGGGAATTCAGGTAGTAGCCTACCTGGACGACTGGTTGGTGTGGGCAGCATCCGAGACAGAATGCTTGCAAGCTTCCAGTCAAGTGATCCAGTTCCTAGAGTACCTAGGCTTCAAGATCAACAGAAAAAGTCTCGACTTTCTCCATCTCAAAAGTTCCAGTGGCTAAGATCCACTGGGACCTTTTGTCACACCATTTCTCCACCCCGGCGAAGAAAAGGAAGGAGATAGCGGGTTCTGTCAAGAGACTCCAAGATTCCGAAAGGATATCAAAACACGAGCAGGAGAGAGTACTGCGCTCTCTCCAGTTTGCTTCGGTGACAGACCCAGTGCTAAGAGCACAGCTAAAGGATGCAATCGGAGTTTGGAGAAGTTATGCATCAAACGCGTGAAGAGATCTGAGAAGACCAGCCGCTTCGGCTAAGTACTCTTCTCAGGCCTTGGTCCTAAGCCAGACATCTAAAGAAGTCAGGTTCTTCTTCAGCCACCTCCCCCGTCGGTGACGATTCACTCAGACGCCTCAAAGGAGGGATGGGGAGGTCACTCTCATCGGAAAAAAGTCCAGGGGACTTGGTCCAGGCTATTCAAGACCTTTCTCATAAAACTTTCTAGAAGCTAGGGCAGTGCTCCTTACCTTAAAGAAAGTCTTCCCGCATCATTCGTTCCACATAAAGTGGTAATAGACAGCGAGGTAGTTGTAAGATACTTGAATCGACAAGGATCGAGGTCACCACCTCTCAACCAGGTGATGTTGGCCGTGTTCCGATTGGCGGAAAAGAAGAAGTGGTACCTGTCGGCAGTTCACCTTCAAGGAGTCCGCAATGTGACAGCGGACGTTCTATCCAGGTTCACACCGATAGAGTCGGAATGGTCCTTAGACGCAGGATCATTCTCCCTCATTCTGAATCAGTCCCAGAACTGCAGATAGACCTCTTTGCGACGAAAGACAACAAGAAGTTGCCCCTGTACGTGCCCCGTACGAGGACCCCTTAGCGGAAGCAGTGGACGCGATGTCCCTCGACTGGAACAGATGGTCCAAGATTTATCTGTTCCCTCCTCACAACCTTCTGTTGAGGGTCCTCAACAAACTGAGATCCTTCAAAAGGTAGCGGCAATAGTGGCCCACAAGTGGCCGAACAGCGTGTGGTTCCTCCTGGCATTGGAACTGTAGCTGAAGTTTGTACCACTACCAGATCCAGTTCTGACCCAGCGAGTCCAGAAGTCAACTGTCTGCGCTTCATTACAGAAAACCCGGACCCTGCAGTTCATGATTTTCTCTCCCTAGCGGTGAGAAAGCGTTTCGGGATTTCGAAAGCCAGTATAGACTTCCTTGAGGAATATAAATGCAAATCTACTAGAAGGCAATATGAGTCATCTTGGAGAAAATGGGTGGCCTTTTGTCAAGGCGAAGATTCCGCAGGAGATCTTGACAGACTTCTGCTTATCTTTTTTCCCCACCTCCATGGTCAAGGGTTGGCAGCGAACACGATTTCAGCGTGTAAGTCTGCTTTGACAAGACCCATTCTATATGCCTTCCAGGTCGACCTAGGTAACGAGATCTTTAATAAAGTCCCGAAAGCCTGTGCTAGGCTCAGACCTTCAGTACCTCCAAAGCCCATTTCATGGTCTTTAGACAAGTTCTTCATTTCGCTTCTCTGTTGAGCAATGAAGAGTGTGCGTTAAAGGATTTGACACAAAAAGTTATTTTCCTATTTTGCACTCGCGTCCGGGGCCAGGGTTAGTGAGATTGTAGCCTCTCGAGAGAGGCAGGTCGTGTTCAGTTCCTGGATGGGGAAGAACTGAACCTGTTTCCGGATCCTACGTTTCTCGCCAAGAATGAGTTACCCACCAACAGGTGGGGTCCCTGGAGGATCTGCCCTCTGAAAGAAGATGCATCTCTATGTCCAGTAGAATGCCTAAAGGTCTATCTTCATAGAACTTCAGACTTCAAGGGTGGTCAACTATTCAGGGGAGAAACATCAGGCTCAAATTTATCTCTGAATCAACTCAGAGCGAAAATCACATATTTTATTCGCAGAGCGGACCCTGACAATACACCCGCAGGTCACGATCCGAGGAAAGTTGCCTCATTCTTAAATTTCTTTAATTGTATGGATTTTGAACATCTCCGTTCATACACTGGCTGGAAGTCTTCCAGAGTGTTCTTTCGCCACTATGCGAAGCAAGTAGAGGAACTAAAAGAGATCTGTGGTAGCAGTGGGTCGCGGTGTTAACCCTACTGTTTAACTCTGCGAGGAACAGTGGTCTTAATTGGGACGATTAATTCCAGGGTGAGTGTGTAGTTACATACTGTACTACAAACTAAGTGAGGGCACTGTGTTGCCCATCCAGACTGTTCCATTTCCGAAGGTGAACCTAGCATAAGTGCAGACATGTGTGCCGAGCGTTTCTAACGCTAATGTCATTGATTTGTAATACAGGCTTTTATGACTTTGATACCTCCGTATCTTAAAAGTGGCATCTAATGTTTTTTCTTTCAGACAAACAAGCTCTGTTTACTATCATACTTATGCTTAAAGTTTTGGGTTATCCTCTTCTTATATATATATATATATATATATATATATATATATATATATAATTGTGGTTAACCTGTCTATTTATTGCCTGTCAATAATCTGGTTCTTGATAACCTTGCGTCTCCTTCACCTGTGTCAATTTATTGGTATAATTGAGCATTCATTCTATGTACCTTATCTGGGATAATTCTAATAGAATTGTTCCTTTATGCAAGCTATGTTGCATTGGTTTTCCTCCTATGCGGATATAAAACCTTTGTCCAAAACAAGTATTGTACGGAAAACTGGTCGATATTTCATATTGACGCAGTGGTCCTTTACAAACTATGCTTTACTTAATATAGGGCGAGACCACTATATTAGCTTGCCTGGTATTCATACATAGATATATGTACTCTTCGAGACTTTTCCAGAGTCTAGTAGGACTCTTCCCTGTAGGGGGCAGGAAGCTCTAACATAGTTTATAGTTAGTTGAAAAGATGTATAACGGTAACATCTTAGGTCTCTAGGTCTAGTCGACCGGGAAAAAATTACCTCCGGGGAGTACGGCACGTTCTGAGAATCCACAGATACAGTAATGCTCTGGTACACTTCCATCAGGACGACATGGCTTGAGCCCAAAAAACGGATTTTGAGCGAAGCGAAAAATCTATTTTTGGGTGAGATGGCCATGTCGTCCTGATGGACCCGCCCTTGCCTTTCTAAGAAAGGGCTGTAGGACCCCTCCCTACATACAGTATCTGTAGCACCTCGTGTACGCTACAAGGAATACAGATGGCGCCAGGATTGGCGCCAGGCACGCATACGAATCGGGGGATAGGGAAGCCTTGGGAGCGGCTCCCCTTTTTCTTTCCTGAATTCGTATCTCGTCAATCACCTCCTACGAGACGAAATCTCTGTTCAGGTCGTAGATTGCCATGTGACGTGTCTAGAATACGTCCTCTGATATGTCGCGATATCCCTTTCACGAGGGATACTCGCTCCAGGAGTTAGAATTCTGGTACCTTAAGGTAAATTCTCTGGGAATATCGCCGTAGTTGTAATATACCCTAGGAAGCTACCCTATAGGAACTTCCATCAGGACGACATGGCCATCTCACCCAAAAATAGATTTTTCGCTTCGCTCAAAATCCGTTATATATATATATATATATATATATATATATATATATATATATATATATATATATATATATATATATATATATATATAGATAGATAGATAGATAGATAGATATATATATATATATATATATATATATATATATATATATATATATATATATATATGCACAGATATATGTATATATATATATATATATATATATATATATATATATATATATATATATATATATATATATATATATATATATATTGTATATATATATACATATATATATATATATATATATATATATATATACACAGATATATGTATATATATATATATATATATATATATATATATATATATATATATATATATATATATATATATACATACACACACACACACACACATATATATATATATATATATATATATATATATATATATATATATATATATATATATACACGTACATACACACACACACACACACATATATATATATATATATATATATATATATATATATATATATATATATATATATGTCCTAATTCATGTATATATGTGTGTGTTGTATGTACGTCAAGGTAAACGAACTGAATATTCATGATTATTCCACAAAATCCTATATCTCTGCATATTATTGCAAAGATTGCATTTAGGTAGCTTAGGAAGTTTAGTTTCCTTTTGGGCGCTCGAGTTGACAAGTTCCTCACCTGAGGGTGAAGTTGTTTACAGTGTACTTACGAACGAATCTTTCGTAATAAAGGAAGAAAGCCTATATTCCGACTGCTCATTATCCATCTACATGGGTCATATTGGTGCCAGGTGTAGAAAATATGTCTTTTGTGTATGCTGTGAGTGAAGTTGTTCTTCGAGCCGGTAAAATAAAAATTCATGATGCCTAAATACAAAAGGACTAACATAGCAAATGCTGCTGCTGCAGGAGATGAGAATGAAGGAGTAGTGGGATATAGCATTGCCTATGAAGAATATAGACAGGAAATTAGAACGCAAGAATTGGAAAATAAGTTAGATGACTTACAACAGTTAATGAACAGATTGTCGGTGGAACGAGAACAGGAGCGGCGCGCAACCACAGCATATCCGACGTACATGGACGAAGTTCAAACGCGCACTAGTGAGAGTACACATGTCCGCCGAGTGAAGAACCGCAAATCGTAGTTTGAAAGTTGCCAGAACTCCAGGCAAGTTTTAGGCTTTTGGATGATCAGCGGCCTAAAAAGGGTTTCAATCGATTGAAGTGTTTTTGAGAGACTTTGAAGTAGCCACATATTCAAGCTATTCTTGTAATTAGATTACTGAAAGATGCTCTGGCAATGGAGGTAATATGTTGGGCACAAGACAGTTTAAGAAGTTACACTGAAATAAAATGACGTTTAATTGAGAAGTATGCCTTGCTTGATGCAAGAAAGGGAGACCTAAAAGAAAATTACAAACCCAAAATACGTAAAGGTGAATCCGTTCTTAGTTTTGCAACTCGCATTTTTCGTAATTGCGATTCGTTTGCTACCCGTAGTGGCAATCTCCCAGAAGGTGATAAAAATACAATTGCCTGTAAACATATTTACAGATTAGAACGCAGTCAGCAAATTAGGTGTTGGCAATGAAGGGGTGAGGGGTACCGACGAGTGGAGTGCCCCACCCAAAGATCTCCCTGCTGTTACACTTGTCAGGCCTATGGTCATCTATCTCGAGAATGCTCAGCAAAATTGCCCAGGGCGGGCGCGCTGTGTACGCGCACACCTCCCCCTGCCCAATATCCTAGGAAAAGGAAACAGTGGAAGGGGGAGACGAGGGAGTTCGATGCCCCCCCCCCGCATGACGTAACAAGCAATAGCCGAGGAAGCAGTGGCGACAGACGTGACAGAGACGGCACTGGGACCTCCATCAGTACCCGCGACCTCACCCACCCCTCCCAGCACTAGGGAGCAGCGACATTGCAGCTGAGGTCATTGGCCCGTGCCCCATATCTTGTAATGGCCGTTTAGGAATGTTAGCAGTGAGGATAGACCTACCAGATAAATCCATTTTGAGCGCTGATTGACACAGGAACCAGTGTTTCTCTGATTGAAAAAAGATTCTTATCAAACCCACTACAGTCGGCGACGTCCATCATTCTTGATACGCCAGGAGGAAATAAACTACACATAAACCATACAAAAATCGTCAAATTTATGGTCGGGTCTGTGAAGTTTATACATGATTTTTTTGTCTTGCCCACCTTGAGAATTCCAAGAATCGAGGCTATTTTAGGAATTGATTTTATCTCTAATAATCAAATTTGTATTTTTTGGGGAAAAGATACAATAACAGTAAAAGCAGGAGGGTACGTTTTGCCGATAGAAAGTCATGAAACAGTAAGCACGTGTGCGGGCTCGGAGATACCTTTAATTAAGGTTACAGCTTTACTTGAGAGAGGAGAAGCCAGACCCTTACGAGCATACCAGTTACCCTGTGTCGCCATCTTGAGGAAGGAACCAAGGTCGTTGTTAAATCCCATGACAATTGGCCCCATGAAATATTAGAGGGCTTGACAGAAATAAAAGGAAACAGAGCTGATATAATGATAGTTAATTTGTCAAATAAAAGAGTTGTTTTAGGAAGTGATTCTGTGTTTTATGCGAAATTGCTTATAATGGGATGTTAGGAGTCACAACTTCAGCCAGCACAGATGAACACACTCAGAATTTGATTATGCAAGCACGAAAATTATGTCCGTCAGAATATCAGCCTGTAATTAGTGACATTGTCAATAATTATTCCGATGTAATTGGAATTGGATATGAGCCACCCGGGTGGATTGATCGATTTCTCTTTAACACTGAAACTGGGCAGGTGGAGACGATCAGGTCAAGGCCTTATAATGTTCCCATTCATTTCCAGTGAGAGATAGAAAGGGAAATTAATAAATTAAGGGAACAAGGGATAATCGAGGAGAGCAAATCCCCCTGGGCTTTCCAATTGTAGCTGTTAGGAAAAAGGATGGCTCGGTAAGATTGTGTGTTGATTAAAGGAAGTTGACTGCAGTCACCAAGGATAATGCATTTCCATTGACCTCGATCGGAGAATTACTTATGAAAGTATTTTATAACTGTTTATTTGAAATCTGGATACTATCAAATACCCATTCAGGAAGACAGTAAATGTAAAATAGCTTTTATAGCTGAGGATCAACCATTTCAGTTTAATTTTTTTTTCGTTTCGGTGTTAAAAATGCTTCAAGTCATTTTTCTAGATTAGAGTAGTGATGGCGGTTTTGTCACCCTTAATTGGCCATAATGTTCCTGTTTATTTGGCTGTTCTTTGGGTTCTCGAGAGGTATCGGTTCTTTTATTAGGTCAGTCAATTGAGTTGCAAAGTGATCATCGCCCCTTACATGATTTGTATAATAAAAATGATTTGACCTCTCGTCAAAAGAGATGTATTGAGAGATTGTTAGAGTTTAATATAAAGGGTCTAACCGCATAGAAGGTAAAGTTAACAAGGTAGCTGAAGCTCCCTCCAGAGGTGCAGTAATAGGAGTAAAAATTAGGGTACAAAAGAGGAACGAAGAACGTAACCAAAATATTGAAGACTCCCATCAAAATAGAGAAAATAGAGAATGGGATGGGAATTCTCTCGATGAACATTCAGAAGACGGGGTGAGAGATAGAGAGGAGACTCATGAGAGAGAGAGAGAGAGGGGAGACTCAGGAGAGAGAGAGAGAGAGAGAGAGAGAGAGAGAGAGATCTGAGCGGCGAAGGCGAATATATGTGGGTGGCCGAACACATGACCAGGGTGCCCAGAATGAATGCCCCGATGAAGCAGTGATTATAGGGGAATTGGAGAGTTATCCGTCATTTCTGAATGTGCCTCATGAATTTTTTTTTTATAGAAAATGATATCTTATATTGTGCCTACGAGAAGAGGGGAGGGGAATTTTGTGCACGGGCAGTTTCTATACAGGGCTTTTAGCGATTGTTAGAACATTAAGGAGTGCGTGAATCCTTGTTTTGGCTAGGAATGAAAAAATCTATAGAGAATTATATAAAAGGTTGTCATGCTTGTAACTGGTATAAAGAACATAAAAACACTGTACTGGAATCCAGAAAGTGGCTGTGATCCTATTAAATTTTTCAGAGGGCATATGGATGTAGTAGGGCTATTTCCTACTGGGGTAATACAACATAAGTATACATATGTATTTGTGGATGCATTTACTCGGTATACTCATACTTACACAATGTTGGATAAATTGGCAAATTCATAAGACCAGGCGCTGTGCTCTTTCATTACTAGGTTTGGTTGCCCGATAATTTTGATAAGTGATTATGGTCTCGATTTTATAAATAAGGTGGTGAAATCGGTCATGGACTTGGTGAAAATTGAACACTTTTCAGTGACCGCATACAGGCCTTTAGCAAACGGATTAGTGGAATCGTATAATAGGGATGTAGTGCAAATTTTACGTTACTCAGTGGCTGATGACCCACTTCATTTACATGCCATGATTCCTACAGCTGAGCTAGCTTTGAACATTGCATATAATGCTTTGCTCAGGGCCACGCCTTTCTTTTTAGTGTATGTACAGGATCCTGTGTTACCATATATGCAACAATTGCCAAATTATTCAACTGAACAATGCCGTCAATATTTATTAAATCTATTGAGGAGAGTAATGAACACCACTGAAAGGTTTTTGAAAAGAGATAATAAAAATCACAGCTCAAAGTATGATAGTCGGTTTAAAACCGCACTGGTAAAAGTATTTGTGGGCTATCATGTGTATTTGAAACGGTTACAACCTAGGAAACACAAACTAGAGCCCAGCGTAATAAGGTCCATGCCGAGTAAAGATGATTAAATCTAACACAGTTGTGGTATAAAGCATTATTAATGGCGCAGTGTCTGAACATCATCAGGCACACATACATTTGGTACCTGAAGAGGTAGTTTTCAAAAGTGTTCCTCCTTACCCCTGCATACGTGACATCCCTTGAGTTGATGAGTAGAATTTTTCTTTTTCCTTTGCTGCTGTTGTTGTTTAACAGACCTCATTTCTTCTTTTCACGTGTTTTGAATAAACTTGATGATAACAATGTGTTCTTATGTTGATGTTGAGGAAATACTTATAACATTGCTGACTGAACCTAAAAACAATCAGATATCAAATAGGTCAAGTGAGATCCGACAAGCGGATGCTGTATCATTCATGTATTTATATGCTTCCTGGTTGCTGGGGCCAAGGCGGTTCCTGAAGGGCAAGTGGCAGCGGGATTAAAGTTCAGCATTGAGAATAGGTAGTGTTAGAGAATGTGTAGATGTGAATACCTTAAACTTAATGTTATATGAGAAGGATGGGATGATGAATGATTTTCTCGTGAAAACGGCTAGTGGCCACCAGTTGAAAGTTGCAAGTGCAAGTGGTGTAGTGATTTAAATAAATGGCAAAACGGTGGTGGTGAGTTATGTTGTGAAATTGTGCCGTAAGCCCGGACAAGTTAATTCGAGGGATGAAGGAATATCTATTCCTACCCCTGTTCAGCCCAAAAAGCCCGTATTGCCTGCAACCTGAGGGGTTATTGATGAGGTTGGGTAGAAATGATGTTATGATTTTTCTTTTGCTTTCGATATTCTGTATTATAGTTGCAGAGATCTTAAAAAGAAATGATTGGAATTATTTATATTGTATTGTGTACATTTTTTCATGCAATATATAATTTTTTAATTTTTCTGTGGAAAAAAAGTGTTATTATTGCGGTGATTTCTACAGTATATATATATATATATATATATATATATATATATATATATATATATATATATATATATATATATATATATATCATTTGTTGCATTTCTGTTTAGTACATGCCCTACCTATTTAGGGTCGGAGTGTCCTCCATATATCATACACTAGTGAAGGCGAGTGCGCACCTCCTTCCGGAGTTAGGAGCTTGGGGGGAGGGGGCATGTAATGTCCTTATTCATGCATATATGTGTGTTTTGTACATCAAGGTAAGTGAACTCAATATTCATGAGTATTCCACAAAAACCTATGTCTCAGCATATTATTGCAAAGATTGCATTTTGGTAGCAAAGGGAGTCTAATTCCCTTTGGGTGCTCGAGTTGACAAGTCCCTCACCTAAGAGGGTAGTTGTGTACAGTGTACTTACGAACAAACCTTTTGCAATAAATGAAGAAAACCCATATTCCGACATCTCATTATCTGTCTACATGGGTCATATACATACATATATATATATATATATATATATATATATATATATATATATATATATATATATATATATATATATATATATATATATATATATATAATATATATATATATATATATATATATATATATATAATATATATATATACATATATATATATATATATATATATATATATATATATATATATATATATATATATATATATATACAGAGAGAGAGAGAGAGAGAGAGAGAGAGAGAGAGAGAGTGAAATTAATTAGTGTATAAAGGCTTCCTTATAGCCCCCCCAAAAATATCAATGGACCATTAGTGTTATAACTAAAGGCAATTGCAGGAAAATAGGATTGAAAAGCTGTAATTTTTTACGTTGCAGGCATTTACGTGATAAACGTATAAATCATAGTTTAGTATGTTATAATACTGCGGATTTTCAATTAAGATTTTACGTTTCAGGAAATGGAAAATATTTATTCTTGCAATTCATATCAGTTATATAAAACTGAGAAAAAAATTAGAACAACAGAGATAAAAGTACAATGCTCTTATAAAACGGTCTATCCATCACTGTAAACCTATTCTATCCAGTCGCAGCTCAGCTCCTGGGCTGACAACATCTAGAGGAATCTCCCAGCAACCTTACCGCCTCCCACATACTGCCGTCCTTAGACTTGGCTTGCTGTATTTTTCAGCTAGCCGAGAATTAGGTTTGGAGTCCAGTCGATTGGCTGGCTGATATTTTCAGCTATACCTTTCCATTGCCTACTTTCAGATGAGCATGCCTAATGGTATTTCCTTCCTTGAGGAGATAGACCCAGGATCCTGCAATGATGACTATATATGCACACTTGCATAAGACAGCCACATTGTTCATTGCAATTGCCTATGCACCAAGACCCCGAACCCCTGCCCAGAATGCACAGACAACATTGAGAAGAGGAAAGCAAAATGCCATTTAGCACACACCAAAATACACTGTTTACACTACAGCATATTCTGCTGTTCAACTGACTGCATGATCATCCAGGAAGTGCTGTTCCACTGCCGTAAGAAGCCTCTAAACACCAAATCTGAACAGCCAAAATCATGAACCCCTCGTGACACCTCTCCTATCCTCACTCCTGTGCATTTTACATCCCCTTCCTTACCCTATCCCCCTGCCACCTGTCCTGTCCTTGTTCCTGCCTCCCCTTCTGCCAAGAAGACGAAGAGTAGATCCAAGACTCCACGTACCTCTCAAGCCATGGACACCACCTAATCCGACAGATATGCATCTGCCAGATTGTAAATGCACTAGCTGCCTGATACAGCTTCTCAACGGAGGTCTCCCCTTTGAAGGAGAGCCCCCACTTGTAGCAGCTGATGCAGCAGCAGCCACCTCACCAGCAATAGCCCACCTACCTATGGCGATCATCTTACCAGCAGCATTCACCCTATCTTACCAGTTGCTTCCCAATTTTAAGCTGGCAACACCTGGAGATGTCCCATTTTATGCAGCAGTAGCTGCCATGGCAGCCGCAAATCCCACACTCAAGATTACTGCTAGAACCAACCTCAAGGGTGACCTTATAATTACCCTGAAGGACCAGGATAGCGCCAGCCTTCTTCAGAGGGAGTCTTCCCTGACATACCTGGACCCTGCTAAGAAGTTAAGGAAAGCAGTTGTCCACAACTACCCTGTTAAGATGCCACTGGAATTAATCACTAGTTTCAGCAACATTGCCAATGCAGAACGTCGGGAGACCAGCAGAAATGTACCCATAACGGAGGTAACTGTTACCTTTGTTGGGCCCATCCTACTGTCCCTTGATCTTAAAATCTGGGGAACCTTCCGGGTCCTAATATTTCTTACCTAACCCCATGAGGTGATTCAACTATCAGCGGTTTGGACACGACAAAGAAAAATGCAGGAGCCCTGCTGTATGTGGCAGTTGACGTCATCCAATGCAAAACTGTATAGATGTAGACAAGGAAGGGAGGAAAACCTTTCCTAAGTGTCCCAACTGTGCCCTTCCTCATCATGCTTGGAACAGGTGTCCAGAGTTCCTGATGAGAATTGGGGCAGTACCCAACTCATCGGCTACTCCAGCAGCTGCAGTATCAATGCATTGAGCCCCCTCTGCAACCGCAGCAGTAATGACCCAGGCAGCTAAGCTGCAGACTCCCACGTCGCAGACCTACCTAGCACCATGCCACCATCCCAGTTACTGATCCAGTTATCCTTATCCCACCTGTACCATCTCCTTCCCAAGTTCCTTCTCCGTCCCAACCCTCCCTAAACCCTCCTCCTAATCCATCCTTCACCCTCCACCTTGACACTCTGCCCCTTGAAGCAATCCTCTCTGTCCTCCTTCGCCTCCTGACCAGAGTCTGCACTCTTTTTAAAATCCCCCTTCATGTCCAGACTCTTTTCCAATCTCTTCTTAGTCGTACGCTCTCACCCCCTCATTGAACATAAATAAAACATTAAAGCTAATAACTACTCCTTTTTTTCTCCTACTAAAATTCCTTCTATCCTTTCCCAGTCTCTTCTACTTTACTGGGACTTGCTGTTATAAAACTTTTAGCTACGTCTAAAAGGAATTTTGGTTTCAGTTGGACTCAATGCTTTTGGCGTGACAGCTACGCTCTTTGAGCTAAGCAGCTGCACCTACTTTCCAGGTCTTGGATGGCTTTGCCAATATAGTCTGGTTGCTAACAAAAGTGTGCGATTCTTCTAAAAAATATTGACTCCTTCAGCTATGCTCCTGGTGTGGAACAGCTGCCTGTACTAAGAGCACACTCTGTGTGCACTCTTAATGGCCAGTGCGTTGTGCCAAGAGCCCCTGCTCGACTGTAATGCCGGACAATCTGAACCAACCACCAACCACGATATTGTATATAAAGCAAGGGAAGGTCAAATCAAACCTTTGGCAAATGTATCATCAGATTTTTCTGAAATACGAAAAAGATAAATCATATACCCTAATTCAAGATATAAATTAGATAAATTCATCTTTCTATCTGCTGACAGTGAAGAAACTTGGAAGACCTATAACGGTCGAGGTAATGTTTTGAAAA
The DNA here is from genome assembly GCF_036898095.1 of Palaemon carinicauda. Taxonomy (NCBI): domain Eukaryota; kingdom Metazoa; phylum Arthropoda; class Malacostraca; order Decapoda; family Palaemonidae; genus Palaemon; species Palaemon carinicauda. The sequence continues at coordinate 91,067,941 of NC_090733.1, read as the reverse complement.
CAAAATGAAATCGTTGGATTTAATAAGATGCCTTATACAAAACACCTGGTGCTTTAAAGGATTTCAGACGCCCAATAACTGAACAGGTATGATTTTTATAGACACTAACCAGTACTAATAGCTTCAAGGACGAAATTCTATCCTTGTGTATAATATTAAGCTTCGTGTGTTAAAAGCTAACGAAGTAATTCCATCATTACCAATCAGACACCTTTTTAATAGATTTATAAATCAGATTATACTGCCATGATCCTATTCTGATTCTATGTATGATGATATTGATAAGAACATTGAAATATATAAAAAAAAAAACACACATTTTATTAGTATCAGGGTATATATAATCATATTCAATCGAACATTGCGCATAATATTTGCGGGAAATGATTAATATTTACCATTTATTCAATAAAACAATTAACATATTTGGAAGAACGTAAATATTGTATATATCAGTAACAGGATAAATATATTCCAACCGAAACTAATTATTGATAACCTTAATTTTCACCCATATAAAAAGCCCCCTTTTCCCAATAAATGTTACAATAAAACATATTACTTAAATTCTGTTTTTTTTAATTATATAATACAGTTTACATAAGATTCATTAATCCTTGCCCTATTTTTCTTTCGACTTTTGATGCATGGTTCCTAGTCACTTGCTAAATATAGATAAAAATGTTTGCAGGCACTGAGCTATCTGTATCATAACTTTTTTTTCATTTTTATAATCAAAGGTTATATGACTTAAAGAGGAATAAACTTCATTATTCCACACAAACATTTTAGTATGATAATGATAGATACCAAGCTTTCATATATCTATCATCATATTAAAGTAAATTTAGTTATTTCAACAAGATTATTTGTCATATGTAAAATGGTGAATATAAAAAAATATTTATCAGCGACGGAACGAAAATTATGGGGAAATATAAGATCGATGGCTACAAAAATTTTATATTGACCTAGTATATATAAAAGCGCGAATTTTCCTCCCCCCCCAAAAAAAAAAAAATTAATTTTCTTTCTTCAATATTCTGGCTATAGGAACCCATACCAAGGAATAATACAACGTGTTTTTTATAGATCATATAAAGATCAATGTGGACCATCTATCTGGCCACCAAAGGGGATACAAGTAATACCCGAGGGGCTTTCGTAATTTATTTATTTGAGTATAACGTCTCCCTACGATTATAAGGCACAATCAACTTGAAGAGGAGGTATGATAGATTGTTGTATATTTATCTGCAAACTTGAATTAACAATCATCCAGTTTAAAGACCTATTCACTCTACTACAATGGATGAAGGGTCTAACTATATGTTCAATAAGGGATTTTTCTATAAAGATGTTTTCTATGGCAATTTCAGTATTTTCAGATACTATTACCGTATCTGTAAACTTTGTGACACACCCGAGAGCAGGAAAGCGTGCATTTCACATTCTAATCAATTTTGAACAATGCCCTCTGCTTCAGCCAACTTCATAGATTATTACTCTTCCTATGTGATATATTATGCACTTCGTTAATTCGTGTACACCTGGAAGTGAGGAAACTGACTCATACCTATATAATTAGACTGGTCATAAGTTTGAGCCCTCCACTAATATTTGACGCGTTGCAAGCAGTGCTCACCAAGGGAGAATGATGTCAACTTCATGATTGATTAGGTCAGGCACTGAAAGAATTTACTTTATACATAGTCGAGGAATCTTTTGTTGCCTCTTACTCGTGGGATGATGTCAACAGTAAAGTTTAAATTCTATTTTAGATCAAAATGAATATTTGTTGGTCGTCCTTAACGAAAAAAAAATCCTATTCTCATAAAGGTTTTTGAAGTGCAAGGGGAAACTATACGAGACCTCCATAAACTATTGGTCAAATTTAATAACTGATTCTTTTTTTTATAAATATATCAGTCTCTTCCGATTTCATTTAACTATATGGATAATATTCAAGATAAATATACACAGAATTTGATACAATCATTAAGAAAGTTAATATATCTAATATTTTCATTAACGACTATTGCCATAGCAGCAGTGGTGTAGCAGGCAGAGAGAGAGAGAGAGAGAGAGAGAGAGAGAGAGAGAGAGAGAGAGAGAGAGAGAGAGAGATAGAATTTATCGGTTCTATTGTTAATTAGTGCAATTATGATCGGGCATTTTTGGAGCACATTATGAACTGAGCTCAATTAAAATATTTTCTGCTTCTTCCAATATGGTTCCATCTAAAATTAAACTCTCTGAGAATGGTAGGCCAAAATGGGTGAATTTTCTTTTATCGTCATAGAGGACTTTAATATTATGCTCCAATATACATATGTCTTTTTTTAGACGAATTTGGTAAGCTGAAGATAAACATTCAAATTTCATTTCCAATAAATGGATTGGGACTTCGTCGAGTGTATGAACAATAAATAATTTAGTGGAATTTTCTAGTTACTCCATGTATCCTGTAATTTCATGTTGCGCATGCTGGTAAATAGGTTAAAGGTATACTGTTGAGAGTTTGTGATTTAATGAAAGATCTTACACTCTTATTCATTTTTACTCAAAGAAGGAAGCTGTATTGATGAATGATAAACATTGAATATAAACTGCTACAGTACATAAGGAATATCATCTGTTTAGTTTAAATACATCTCTCTCTCTCTCTCTCTCTCTCTCTCTCTCTCTCTCTCTCTCTCTCTCTCTCTCTCTCTCGTACATAAAAAAACACTATCTGTAAAGTTTAACTATCTCTCTCACTCACTCTCTCGCATATAAATAGAATCTGAAAAGTTTAACTCTCTCTCTCTCTCTCTCTCTCTCTCTCTCTCTCTCTCTCTCTCTCTCTCTCTCTCTCTCGTACATACAAAATGTAGGCCTACCCGTAAAGTTTAACTACATCTCTCTCTCTCTCTCTCTCTCTCTCTCTCTCTCTCTCTCTCTCTCTCTCTCTCGTACATAAAAAATAGCATATGTATAGATTAAATACCACCTATCTCTCTGTAAAGTTGAACTACCTCTCTCTCGAAGCTTCCTTTTAATTACATTTCCAAACATAGTTTCATTCATTATTCCGACCACATACGAGCCTTGGATTTTATAACTCTATTATACTCGTATTCTTTACTTGATACCTGTTATTCAGTGCTTAGCTAAATAAAGATATCGAAATTCAGCTGAGGGAAATTGATACCCAATATCGTTACTTTTAAATCGAGTCCGTTTACATAGAAATGTAATTTTTTTTCAGATCATTAAATATATACTGTATATATATATATATATATATATATATATATATATATATATATATATATATATATATATATATATATATATATATATATTTATTTTATTGGAACATTGTCTGAGAAAGTGTCGACAAAACTGGACAAAACATGAAATTCCAATACGGGTGAGTATTGGATTGTTGACTAGGCAAAAATGGTTGATGACTCGAATTTACTCTTATTTAAACAAATAAATATCCCAGAGAGGTCTTATTTTTATAAATAATATTAAAAAAAACTTAAATCATGATAATACAAATTTCGGTGTTTTGAGGTCATTATATATATATATATATATATATATATATATATATATATATATATATATATATATATCTATCTATCTATCTATCTATCTATCTATATATATATATATATATATATATATATATGTATATATATATATATGTATATATATATATATATATATGTATATATATATATATATATATATATATATATATGTGTGTGTGTGTATATAATATATATATATATATATATATATATACATATATATTATATATATACACACACACACACACACACACACATATATATATATATATATATATATATATATATATATATATAGATATATATTATATATATATTATATATATACACACACACATATATATATATATATATATATATATATATATATATATATATATATATATATCTATATATATACTGTATATATAATGACCTCAAAACACCGGAATTTGTACTATCATAATTTAAGTTGTTTTTAATATTATTTATAAAAATAAGACCTCTCTGGGATATTTATTTGTTTGAATAAGAGTAAATTCGATTCATCAACCATTTTTGCCTAGTCAACAATCCAATACTCACCCGTTTGGGAATTTCATGTTTTGTCCAGTTTTGTCGATACTTTCTCAGACAATGTTCCAATAAAATAAAGGTGCTCTAATGGGTGGTGATACAATGTTTTCCATGCTCTTCTTTTTCATGAAGATTCGTCTATTATTTTTTTTACTATATTTTGAAATCCTCTTTGCATAAATTCGTCATGGTTTTCTATAAACCTTTTTTTTTATATTATATGGTACATGCATGACTTCGTTAACATTTCATCTTCTTTCTTTCTTTTTTCAATTTGCTAAAAACGTTCCTTTTATCTTTAGTTACCTTACATCATTACTGGTATGTTGTCCAGTCCGGTGCATTTATTAAAACTTTGTCATCATTTGGTACTCCTGTTGCATAATATTAAATTTTATTGCATTATATGATTAGAAAATAACTATTTTATTTTTTAGATATTTATTGTCTGATCATGATCTATGTTATTTACGGAGGTGGGATCATCTTAAATAGTCTCTGATTTTTAAGGCACATCTTTGAGTCAAAACTAGAATTCAAGTACTATTTTATCATGAAGGACACAAAATACATAGAATAAATATTTCTCTTGGAGGTTAAGATATCACACACACACACACACACACACACACACATATATATATATATATATATATATATATATATATATATATATATATATATTTATATATATATATATATATATATATATATATATTATATATATATATATTTATATATATATATATATGCACGTGTGTATGATCTACGTGTGTATGAGGGCATAAGAATGTGTGCATTCTTTAAGAGGCATCCGTACATTTGTTCGCTTGCATGAAAACACAAAAAAGTTTTGGATAAAATCAGAAAAGTAGTAAATGGTATTTTCTTCCTGTTATCGTAAATCTAGTGGAGTTAAGTATGCATTTAATGTAGTATTTTTTGTTCTGCATTGATGTAAGGTTATTCAAAAGATAGATACGATTAAATATGGATTTAATGAGAGGAAAAACTTATTTTCACATTCCAATTTTCCTGCCAAATGTATTGTTCCCCAATCTAGTGTGCCATTACACCAATGCTTGTTGTTGGCTGAAGACCATCGCAGGAATACCATTCCTTGATTCCATTTTCTGTAATTAAACGTCCCACATTCTCACAAAGGTTGGTATTGTTAATCTAGATACTATGCTAGGCATATTGAATTACTATTATAGGCTATTCTTTTCCACATAAAAATTGGGTACATATGTAGTTTTTAATGTTGGTAGGCCTACTCCATTTTAAGTCAGCCAAGGCCTTTTACCAATGGCATAACTTCGTAGGTTCAAATCCTATATACTGCGCAAGTACAAGTCTAATGTGTAAGGAATATTAGTTTTCATAGACTATAGAACAATTGAAGAGGTCTCAGGTTTAGACACAGTAGTTCACAAAGTGGGCGGTACCACCCCCATGTGTAGGCCCTATTGATATTGAGGGTGGCAAGGAAGAGTTGCGGTTGGGGCGACAGGGTTGCATTAAGAGCATTTAAGCAATAAATAATTTGGTTTTTATTTCCTATTTTGTATATTACTGTGATGCTTTAATCACTAGCAAAACTGAAATTTGTTATAAGAAATGGAGAGTCCCGGCTAGTTTGGCAATGGTAAATATATAATACATTAATTTGTAGCCAAATACATAAACCATATATCTTGCTACTCACTATCTAGTGTTTTATGCATTTCTGACCATGGTTATTGGGCTAAACCACCCATGCATGAGTTTTGGGACCCCCTTATAACGGCAATTATGGGGAACTCCAATGGGAAACAGTTTATTTTTGGGTGGGAAAATGCAAAAATACCGAGTGATTTGCAGCATAATAATGGTCAGAAATGGCAAAATTAAGACTAGATAACCAGTTAGATAATATATGGTTCATATAGGATTCACTTGACGTGTTTCTATTGGTTTTAGCTAGGCTGTGCGCTCGCTTCGCTTGCGGAAAAAGAAAAACCGCAAGCTCCGTATGTGCTGGTTAAGCCGCTGGCCACCCGTCACTCACCTTAGTGAAAGCATGAATCCAGTGGTTGGTGGTCTGTTTGGATGGTGAAGGAGGCCCTTCCAAGAGGTATCGGATATGTTCGAACGGCCTGGTAGAGGGCCAGTAATTCCCGGTCTAGCGTACAGTACCATGTTTCAGGTGGTTTGAGTTTTAGGCTGAAAAACGGTGGTGAGTCTGAGGGGATATCTGGGTCCTGGTAGACCAGTGTGGCGCGTTGGTGAGGGTGGCCTTCGTCTGATAGAATGCCTGCTGCTGAGGCGTTTCCCATTTTAACTTCCTTGCATTCCCCTTCAGGACATTGTTCAGCGGTGACATGATGTGAGCAATGTCTGGGATGAAACATCAATAATAATTGACCATGCCGATGAATTCCTGCAAGGCCTTGATTGTCGTAGGCGTGGTAAAGGTCCTCACTGCTTCCACCTTGGTGGTCATGGGGCGAACTCCCTTTGAGGAAACCTCATGTCCCAGGAAATCCACCCTCTCTGCGCCGAACGTGCATTTGTCGAAGTGGACGAATAACCCATGCTCCTGCAGGTTTTTCAGGACTGCTCGGATGTGGCCTTGTGCTCTTTCCATAATCTGGAGAGTATTACGATGTCATCCACGTAGCAGCAGCAGAATGGTAGATCGCTGGGGATGCTGTCCATCAGGTGCTGGAAGATGGCCCCCGTGTTCTAAGGCCGAAGATGGAGAAAGGCAAATGAGTACCCCAAAGGCGTGATGATGGCCGTCTTTGGGATGTCACTCGGGTGGACGGGGACCTGGAAGTACAACTTGAGGAGGTCCATCTACGTAAACATCTTCGCCCCGTGCAGGGCGCTAATGAGGTCTTGCATGTTTGGCAGGGGTAGTGATCGGGCGTTATGATCAGGTTGAGGCAGGGATAGTCCCGCAAGGTCTCCAGATGCCGTTGGGTTTCTTTACCATTTGGAAGGCGGAGGCCCATAGGACTGCTACCTTCTTGCAGATCCCCATCCACTCCATGTCGGTGAACGTGTTCTTGGCATCATGGAGCTCCTGGGGTCGTAGTTGGCGAAACTTGACATGAGTGGGGGGGTCCTGTAGTCGAAATGTGATGATAGGATGATAGGTAGTAGGTTGGCCAGGCACCAGCCATCCGTTCAAGATAATACCACTAGAGAGCTATTGGATCCTTTGACTGGCCAGACATTAATGCATGGATCCCTCTCTCTGGTTACGGATCACTTTTTCTTTGCCTACACATACACCGAAATAGTCTGGCCTATTCTTCACAGATTCTTATCTTTCCTCATACATCTGACAACACTGAAATTACCAAACATATCTTCGCCCATGGGGCTAATTACTGTACTGTAATTGTTCCGTGGCTACTTTCCTCTTCGTAAGGGTAGAAGAGACTCTTTAGCTATGGTAAGCAGCTCTTCTATGAGGACACTCCAAAATCAAACCATTGTTCTCTAGGCTTGGGTAGTGTTGTAGCCTCTGTACCCTGGTCTTCCACTGTCTTTGCTTGAAGGTACACTTGAAATGCTGTTCTGTCTTGTTTCTCTTCCTCTTGTTTTGTTAAAGATTTTATAGTTTATATAGGAGATATTTACTTTATTGTTGTTACTCTTCTTAAAACTTTATTTTCCTTCTTTCCTTTCCTCACTGGGATATTTTCCCTGTTGGAGCCCCTGGGCTTATAGCATCCTGCTTTTCCAACTAGGGTTGTAGCTTAGCAAGTAATAAATAATAATAATAATAATGCAACGTGTTTGGCTGGCGAACCAGCTGATTGGCGGAGTTCCGGCTTGAATACATCAGGGAACCTTGCAGGAGGTCAGCATAGTGATGAGGGGTAAGGGAGCACTAAGGTGAGTATGCCTGAGCTGGTGGTAGAGGTTAAGAGAACGACATGCCCCGTGTTGAGGAGGCGCTTCCGGCCTACGTCCACCAACAGTTCCGTGTTCGGCCAGTAAATCGGCTCCCAATTGACGTCGGCAATGATGAAGGTCCAGATGTAGGAGTGTCCCATGATGGAGATCTTCAATGTCCTGGTCCCGTAACAATGGAGGGGGCTGCCGTTGGCGGCCACCAACTGGACGGTGGAGTCGATGGGGTTTCCATGGTACTCCTTCATCGTCGGGAATGTTGAGTGTAGGCCGCCGTTGTCAACCAACATTATCCGGCCTGACACAGCGTCACGTAGGTAGAACCCCCACCTGTTGGGGTCCTGTGATATTAGCAGACGGAGGTCGATGCTGTAGGTGGCCGACGTCCTAGTTTTTTGGGAATTTGCACGGGGTCTGCACTTCATTGCTTCCTTCTAGAAGATCTGGTGAAAATAACTCCTGGATGGGTTAGCCTTCTTTGTCTGCAGTGGTGGTGGTCTTCTCCGATGGACTGCATTAACCTCTTGCCTGTCCGTTCTGTCCAACCAGTCTACGTCGTCATCCTCTCCCTCGGTAATGTAAACGAACATTGGTGATGCGGCGTGCCTAGAGGCCCGAGAAGCCTTGTGCAGCTTCTGGTCCTTGAATACCAGGTCCTCCATCAGAAGTGAGTCCGCCGGTAAGTTGGGTACTGACATCCTGAGGTAGGCAACGTAGGAAAATCTGCCTGGATATGCTGATCTCCTTCCGTCGTCCGTCTGCGTCAACTTCTGGGAGCATCAGAAGGCCCACCAGAAGCCGACCTTGTCTCCCAGCAGACTGGTCTTAAAATCTCGTCTCGCCCAGCAGTTTCATCTCTTCTAGCAAGTAGATCTTGTCTCATGAACAGACTCGTCGTGCCTGGCAAGATTCGGCACACCCTGCTGATTTGTCTTACCAGCACACTAACCTTGCTAAGGTGACTCGTCTCCCAGCAAACTCGTCTTTACCAGCAGACCCATCTTACACGGCAGACTAGAAGATTTGTTCATTCATGGAAGATCTGGTGAAGGAAAAGCCTTAGGTATGGATTCCTATAAACTTTTGTATAAGTATTGAGACAGTCTTTCTGTTGATTACCCTGTCTAAAATATGACAAATTCTTAGAATATTTGTATTTTTCTAACAATACAAACCTTTAGCTATTCATTAGGGGTAATACTTTTGGCAAAGCTGAAAAGACGAGCCATTAAAATTTTCCACTAGTTAGTTGGGGTAGGGGGAGGGATAGCTTGCTACCACTACCACTCACACAAATGTGATTTAGCTCACTTTGCTTGGAGGTAAGACTTCGAGGGGGATAGGGTTGGCGGGTAAAGTTTGTAAAAATAGCTAAACGTTTGTATCGTTAGAAATAATACAAATTATCTATAAATTTGTCATTTGTTCCGTAACTGGAATACAAACCAACGCTATTTAATAAGGGTGAGTCGCCCATTAGGTGGGTGAATTTCCCTGCCAAACTGGCTTTTTTGGTTACCTGGGACTCCTTATTTTGAATAGGTTTGTACTAAAAATAATGAGTCCCTATACCTTGCTGAATCTTGCTATGTAAGGTCTGCGGCCTACGCAAGCTGTGTGTTGAGATATTTATTAGTCTCACTGTCCAGGTTGAAGTTATTCCGAGTCTTTGTAGGAAAAACTGTTGTAACCAAGACTTTCCTAATACCACCTCGCCAGGGCATGGGGACTTAACAATATCAACTTAATATTAGGTACACAAGGTAGCATGCTTTACCTACAGTGGTTTGTGGTCAGCTTGTGCAGAAAACCCACGATGCTGCTTTCCCCAAAAGAGGGGAGGATGAAGAAAAGAATAAGAGCTAGTCAAATCTTTTCATTCACGCAAACTAAAACCGGGTAACAGGGCCCTCAACCTTCTGCTACTTGTCCACCACAGGGCTGATAGAGAATGTATCGAGCCTCCTGTAGGCTGTGAATGTATTTTGAGGTTTCCACATCCCAGCCTGTAGAACTTGCGTCACTAAGAAGTTTCTCTTGGAGGCCAGGGACGTAGCTACACTCTTGACATCGTGAACTCTGGGGCAACGTGAAGGAGGAGGGTCTGGATTCAGGCTGTAGTCAATGACCGTGCAAATCCAAGCAGAGATGGTGTTCTTGGTGACCCTCCTCTTGTTTCTCCCTAAGCTGACGAAAAGTGCAGGCATATGGGGACGGACTGCTGCCATTCTCTTGAGAAACAACCTCAAACTCCTCACTGGGCAGAGTAAAAGATGGTTAGGATTATTTGTTATGGAGCAGAGACTCGAAATCCAAAAGGAGTCAAATTGGGAATCCGCCACTCCTGGATTTCTGAGTCATGGCTACAAACTGAGGGACGAGGTTGAGCGTTACCTTTCCCCATCCGCTTGAATTGGCAATGTCGTATGAGAGGCCATGAAATTCACTGACTCGTTTGGCCGAAGCCAAAGCTGGTAGGAACGTCTCTTAAGTCATGTTTATTGTATTTTCTTGCCTGCTTGTTTATATACTTATAATTTCTAAGTTGTGATTATGCTGAAAGATGCCTAAAGTGTCAGAGACAATAGTTAATATGTTAAAAGCCTAAAATATTTCCAGAAAATGCGCATATAAGATTATATCACGCTAGCTACATCTTGTTCATATGTAGCATTTGGTTCATCTAGCATATGTATTTCTGGATTGGAAGGAAGGGACTCGCAACTCCTCAGTAAATAACCATGCAATAAAATCATCATATCCTTTTGATCCCCAATGTTAGGGAAAATTACCGATAAAAGCCCATACTTAAACATGCTAAAGTCTATTCAATCAATCTACACACACACAAAAACCGTTGAAGCACGACTTCTCAAAACATGAAATTTTTGAAGAAGAAGCGCTATTTTTTAATAGTGACTTATTTTTGTCATTTGAATATATGAAAAAAAAACATCCACTTTTTGAGAAACGGAAAACTTTCTAATGAAAAATTGTCACCTTTAAAAATGACTTCTACACATTGATGAAATAATACATATTAGAGAAATTAAAATGCTAAGGCAACTTCCAAAATACTGTACAACTTTCAGTGTATCGAATTCTCTTTGAAATGTTTCGAAAGAAAAATGAAATCAGCCGAAAAACGAAAATGTTTTAAGTAACCCCAAAATACCAATGTCCCTCCAATATTAACAAGAAAGATTTGAGTAAGATATATTCGGATATATTTCAGGGAAAAACACATAAGTTTTGATAGAAACTACGTAAATATTTCAAAATCAACACTACAGTTATCAAAGACATTCTCAAAAGTACAATATACATTTTAGAAATAAAGATACCGATGAAGTAAAAAAAAAATGTCTGCAGGTTTAATGGTAAAGAAAATCTCTCTAAATAGCAATAGTCTTTGATAAACCTACAAGATACCTAATACAAATTACACTCAAGATCTTCATGTACTGCAGATTACAGATTCAGAAGAGGGGAACTTCTAATTTGAAAGAACAAAATTTCTTTTTTAAGAGGTTTGGCGACTAGGAAAGAGAATTTGAGAAAATTACACCATGGCAAAATGAGTGGAATGGGGAAACTAATCTTCAAGGGAAATTAGCTCCGAGAGAAGCAGGGACTTGAAATAGCAGGGAATTATACAAAGACATGCAATCTTTGAGTGGACGTCAAACGCAATCCCTTCTACTGAGCTCTAATTAGGAGAGGAATGAAGAATGATATCTTATGCTTTACAAGATCATTGAGATAAAGTAATGGGAAGCCAAATACAATTTCTTATTAAACTTGGAAGAACGAAGAAATAAAAGTAAAATAAAAAAAAAACCTCACCTTTATTCTATTCTTTGATCACATTAATGGTTAGCAAAATATCCCAAACGCATAAAATGGTAAAAAGAAAAAAAATGGAAGTAAAACTGGTGAACATTGTGTGAATTTATTCTAATAATATTCAAACCCCCCCCCCCAAAAAAAAAAATATAAAAGTACATTTGATGTTAAATTTCTTACCTGGATTAACAATCATACTTAATGGAGTACAAAAAGGTAATCCCTCTATGTTTTAAGAAATTCCGTCTATTCCCATTGTTGCAACGTTTAGTTACATTACTTGGAATTATGAATATCTTGGGATTGTGAGATATTATTATTATTATTATTATTATTATTATTATTATTATTATTATTATTATTATTATTATTATTATTATTATTATTATTATTATATTTATTGTTGTTGTTTTTTGTGATCTCTGATATTATTTTACAGAATCTTCGAGATTTTTCATTACTTTAGGTGAAGAATAAAGAAAACGTTAATATCATCGTAGTTTCTGCCTTCAATAATTTATGAACAATTCGGTATTGAGTATAAGGATTACATTTCAATCAGAGAAAAACTTACCTTTTTGTCTAAAAGCAAATAGTATAGTGAATAAAACCTGATTAGACAGATTTATTTCTGAATAGGGAAAACAAATATTCTATATATGTGAAAATAGAATAAAACGCATTTAATGAAATTATGATTAGAAGTAAGATATTAGGCGCTATATCTACTTACACATGATGATAAAAAAAATAGATGTGATTTACTTAGGAAGTAATGTGCTAAGATTTGGCTTGACGGAGACCTAATAGGCACATTTTTCATGAGTCCTCTCAGAGATACTTTTGGGGAGTGTGCCACTAAGAAATTAATGGGTCGTCTAAGCTTTCGCCATTATTTCTCTTTCACTGGAACTGGGGGAAACTTTATACAAGCAGTCGACTGACATTAGGCATTAATGAAATAGGAATACGTGGGAAATTTTTCCTTATATCCAACGTTGGCAATGTCACAATGTTAAATGTTAAATGTTATTTTCTTGCTTCCGTTAATCTTAGAGAAACCAGATTTTTGAAAATTATTGCTATTTATCTACGGTACATGGACTACTAAATATTCCAAAACAATTACAAAATGAAAGAATAATCAACATTAAATAATGTTATGTGTCTAATTGGTGTAAAATAAAGTTATTCTGTATAGTCAGGTAAGTAATGTCTTATTTTCTTTTATTTTATTATTAAATCCTTGTCTCTCTTCTAGAGAACAGATCGATAAAAAGTGTCTTTGATAATGGATTCTAGTTATATGATTAAGAGGAGCCAATTAGAACTCTATAATATCAAATATTATCTTTTAGAAAAAGGACCTAGAAAGTTTTTGAACCTATACAGCCAACATACGTACATTTAAGAAAAGTGAGCATTTGCAACATAGCTATCGAGTACTACATATTTTTTATTCTTATAATTGTAGCACATTGTTGATTTATTACTTCGAATTTGCTATATTTAAGAGAAAAGAAACTCTATTTGAATATCTTATATGGTATTTCATCAACAAAATAATGATGTATGGAACAATTATTTTTACATGACTTTCCCCATGTTACAGTTTTTATGCGCAATATGTAGCATATACTTAGTAATTGCATTTTTTCCTCTTATTCTGAAGATAACCACATATTTTATCATATAATTCGTGAGAATTTTCACCTGGATTTAATCTATTTTTCAAACAAGATACTTAATGTTTTTGTCAACTTAAAAACTGAATAATTGGCCAAGTATTTCCATCTAACGAACCTACCGTTCCAAGAAGACAGAGACCTTCATAGTATAGAAACTGAAGTAAAATCCTGTAATATATTGCCCAACCATTTTTACGTAATGGTATTTAAAAATACTGAGATCTGATACATATTTCTACAGCATACTTGCTGAGTGTAGTGTAGGATAGTTTAGACTTTATACTACATGTCACAAATATCTGGCGAGAATCGATACACTTTAACTCGATCTTCTTAGTTTCCAGATAGGCATTAGATAGGATGTAAAGATAACTTAATACATCCAAGTATTTTAGTAAAGTCTATGGTTAACTTTAAGTTTGTTAACTTCACTAACCTTCCTCCAGGCGAGTTTTGAATATATCACACAAGTGTTAGTAACTCTTATAAAGAAAGAGCCACCACGACTATTGATACGTCTAAAGCAATTTTTAAATTTTTAACTAGGGATATTGTATTTTTAGATATATCTAGTTTTAGTAGTATTATTCTTTTACAGTATAACAGTACGCTCCCCCTTTTCTTTTTTTTTTTTTTTTTTGGTAAGATAACTTCCAAAAGTGTTGAGGAATGGAAAATTTAATGAAAAAAGAACACGATTATTTTGATAACCCAAAGAATCTTCAATTGAATGAAAGAATGAAAAAAAAAACATGTCTAAAGTATGAAATGAAAATATCATGATAAATTTTTTGTGTCTATAGAAGAGAAATTGCATGAAAATTTTTTGTTTTCAATTATACCTTCCTGAAGTCAGAAATAGGCCAAATAAGAGAGTAGGAAATATCTTCGGATTAAATCCAGACTCTTGACAGAACCTTCACAAGATCAAAAGGAAAATGCAGGATCCCTGATGTAATTACATCTATGCGCTTGCTGAATTTATATTATTTTATTCATTGCTAGATCTATTTTATCTCTTTTCATAAAATAGTATTTGCTTAGTGGTTAGTTGATGTAAAACTATTTATAGTTATGAAATTAGGAAATGAAGGAGGGAAACACCACATTGAAAACTTAGGAGTTACACAAGGTTTATTTCTAGTTTTAACATTATGAAAAATTACTTATAACAAAAGATACTATATCTGCATCTGAACCTTTTTCTGACCGTTGTATTTTACCCGTGATCCGTGATCTGGTTATTTAGAAGACAACGAGACTATCTATAGTCATTACAATTTTCGTCTCTAGGGTACTGCACGTTTTTTATTCATGCTTGACACTAACATTTATGTCCTTTTTTACCTCTCGCTCTTCCCCGCACTGATACCAGAACCTGTTTGAGCGTGCCTTTGTCTGTATTTGTGTAGTTGAATTCTTGTGACAATCTTGCTCTGAATTGCTTGTATATAAACTCGTTATCTGTTGAATAAAGGTTATTTGCATTCATCTTGCCTCTCTGTTAACAACCATCTCACACATTGGTAACCCTCAAAGTGAATAGCTCCTCACCGCCTTTTTTTGCCCACTGCTATGCCCTAGCCTTCTTATGATGCCACCCACCTATCATGAATCTGCAACCAACGCTGCATCTTTGAAACTGCTGCCCTTTGTCATCAGAGAAGTTTTCATTTAATTTAGGCATACCGAATTTCCTTTTCCCAACAAGAGCGTGACTTGCTCAAGCAGCAAAGCAGACTGTCCTCGCAGCAATCCCCGAGTACACTTTCCAAGAAATATCCAACTGGCTGTGCGACCAATACTTCCGATCACCAGCTGCCTGTATAACCAAGCTTTTTCAGCTTTCTCAACAGCCATTGGGGGACCAAAAAGCTTCGCTCGCCCTAAGGGAATCACCCAGTATCACTCACTTGCAACCTGCGCCAGATGGCTCTTCTCAGGAAATGAACCTACTTCGTGCCATTTGGGTAAGACACTCACCCGACCCTGTCTGCCCCACCCTCCCCGATGTCAATATTTTTCCCATGAAGGACCTGATGACCATGACCAAAGTTGATGCCCTTATGAACAGCTACCTCACCACCCTCAAAGACTTCCATCAACGCCTCCACTCCTGATGAAGAAGACAACTACTTATCACTGACTGAAGCTGACATGAATGCGATATGACACAAATGCTCGCTCCTTGACATGCCGGTGCAGCGACAAAACCACCTACCACCCATATATGTCACCCCTCATTAAAGACCCAGTCAACAACCTCTCCAAAAACTTACTGACACCCCTCAGCGGCAGTTATGCTACCACCACTGCAGATTCGGGGCTGCTGCAAAGAAATATGCAGATGGTTGCCAGTGCCAAAAAAACTTTTAAGTAGGCCATCGCTTGTGGCAGTGGACTCCCCTTCCACTAATCTTTTCCTTTTACATGATGCAGTACGGGTGTTTGGTTTTTGGTAGATACTGGCGCATGCCATTTCCTTCTACCATATTCACTCTCCAGGAGACTAGGTGGTCATTCTGAGCCTTTTAACATCCACCTAGTAGCTGCTAAGAGATATACGATCCCTACCTATGAGTACAAGACACTCACACTATCGTCTTGGAGCAACAAATACCATTGGAAATTCGTTGTTGTTGATGTAGTGGATTTCCTCGCATAATTTCTCATCTTTATTGATGTGGGGCATCGACGATTAGTCAATGGAGTGTTGTTCACGTTGACACCTTTTTAACCCGGCCCTATTACCTTGAACTACAATTCAGCTCATTCACATATGCTTATGGTCACCTCCTCATGTTGTACCCGGAAGTATTCCAACCTGAACTTCCCCAAATGCTCAGGGTTCCCTCCAAGCCCAGTATTTATTGCCCTATATAGATGATAGGGCCTCAAGTGTTCAGCAGATTCAGGTGTCTGGCACCAGATTGTTTTGCAGCAACTAAACAAATGTTTTCCAACATGGAAATAATGGGCCTTTGCCAAAAGGCCTCAAGCCCATGGTCGTCTCCTTTACACATCGTCCTGAAGAACAATGGCCCCCTACGCCTTTGTGGTAATTACAAGCATCTGAATATGCAGACAGAACCAGATCAATACCCACTCCCAATTATCACTGACGTTACCTCCTACTTGCACAATGCGAAGGTTTCCTCCATGCTTAATCTCTTGAAGGAGTATTATCAGGTGCCCATGAACCCAAAAGACCTCTCTAAGACCCCTCTCACCATTTGCTTCCGTACATACACCTTCTATTATTCTTGTTTTAGACTTCATAATGTTGGGGGTACTTATCAACGCCTCATGGATGGCATCTTAATAAGCCTTCCTTTTGCATATGTTACATGGATGACATACTTGTGTTCTCTGTCTCCAAAGAGGGACACTTCCATCAATTACGCATCGTTCTCTGCTGCCTACAACAGTAAGGCTTTGTTGTTTGGTACGAGAAGTGTACCTTTGGTGCGGACAAAGTATCGTTATTATGGCACCACATCCCTCCTGTAGGTATGCATCCCCTCCCTAAGAGAGTAACAGCTATTCAGAACTTCCCCACGCCATAGGCAGTCAAAGCACTACAAGAACTCTTATGCATGATAAACTATTATCACTGGTTCCTGCCAGTCATTGCTGGCACCCTCCCCCCTCCCCCTGTACGGTAAGCCAAGAAACCTGAAGTCGATTTCCCTTTAATAAATGGCCTTCTGTAATGCAAAGGATACCTTATCAACTACTGCTGCTCTCCCTTTTCTCGTGCCATATGCCCCTCTCCTTTTCTACACGGATTCTAAAGACGTTGCTATTGGTGCACTAGTTGAGCAGGTAGACAACGGCTTGCACCGCCCGTTGTCCTTCTTCAGTGTATTTGTCTGTCTGTTGCTTTTGCCACTTCTTAGAAGGTAAACCCCTCATCATTCGCACAGACCACATGTCTCTAGTGCATGAATTACTCGACAGTCTGATGCCTGGTCCGCCTGTCACCGTCGACATCTCTTTGCCATGGCTGAATACAACTGCACCTTTCAACACGTCCCTGGTAAAATAAATCCCATTGCTGTTGTACTGCTAAGAAACACATTGGCAGCTATTCAACTGGGACTGGATTACAATGCCTTGGCAGAAGCACAAAAAAAAGAAAAAATTCCAGAGTGCCAAGCATATAACATATACTGCACCTCCCTCCATTGGGAAAATATGAATACTTCAACACCACCCTTCTCTATGACGTCAGTACTGGTAGACCACGACCATGTATGTCTGCTTTCCTGCGCTTTCACGTGTTTGATTTCCTCCGTGGCCTCTCACATCCTTTGTGCCGATCTACTGCACAGCTACTGAAAGCAAAGTTCATTTGGCATGGCATTACTAGGGATGCTAAGTATTGGCTCTGCGCCTGTACTTTATGATAAACTTCAAAAGTACATCGACATATGGATTCAGGTGTGGGCACCCTTCCTCAACCTCCCCGTAGTTTTGCCCACATTCATATCAAGGTAGTAGGTCCCTTACCAACATCATAAAGACATCGTTACCTGGTTACTGTCATGGCCCGCTCCATTTGTTGGCATGAAGTCATTCCCATGGAAACTGGAACCTCTGCATCATGTACATCTGTCTTACTCTCAGGGTGGATAGTGAGATTTGGTATCCCTGAGTATATTAGTTCTGGCAGGGGTGCTACTTTCACCTCTTAATTGTGGACATTATTAGCAAATCTCCTGGGCGTCACCCTACATCAGACAACCACCTACAACCTGCAGTGAAAGGAATTGATGGAACTTTTTCATTGCACCATCTAAACAGCTTTGATATCCCGGTACAATGACTCTAACTAGTTTATTTGGCTTGCAAGGGTCATTTCAGGACTAAGGACCACTCTTATAGATACCCTTTATATCTGGGTAGGTAAAATGGTGGATGGCAACTGGTTGGTCGTCCCTGCCGAGTTTTTTCCATCTGCAACCTCCTCTTACAAACTCACTCCATGCCACCACACTTACAAGTCCCCAGCAAAGCAATACATACCCACAGACTTGCACAGGGTATCACACATTTTCATGCGCAACGATAGTAGCAAGCCACCACTAATGGCCCCTTACACGGACCTTTTCCTTGTGATCTGTCGTACACAAAAGGCTTTCTTAATTAACATTCATGATAAAGAAGAATGGGTCTCCATTAATCACCTAAAACCTTCGTATCTCTAACAGTATGGCTCTCAAGAGCAAGGTGCTCACGGCCCTATTTCACATATAGTCTATGTCCTTTTTAGGACGGGGAGCCATGTACCGCACATGTATCATGCACACTTGTACACTGTAATGTTTTTGTCTTTTTTATCTCTCCCACTCTTCCCGGAATAATAAAAGAACACGTTTAAGATTGCCTTTGCATGTTTGAATATATGCAATATTTGTGCTCAGAACTGCTTGTAAATAAACTCGTTGTCTGTTGAATAAATGATACTTGCATTTAACTCGCCTCTCTGTTAACAACCACTTCGCACACTCCCTCCTCCTAAGGGTAACATTATCTCAAGCTACTCCATTATCTTTAAGTTATCCAACAATAATTACTTCACCTATCTTTTACGATCATGATTTGAAATATTTGGTCCGGTAACATTCTTCTTCATTTGCTTCATATCTGAAGGAGTTTCTTCTACCAATGTTATGTTGTTTTGCTTTCTTGAACAGTGGTATTCAACGTTTCTCTCAGAAATCGTTACTTATTGCCATGAATAAAAGTTACTAAAGTCATTTAAATTACCGTTTCACTTTTACTATAGTTAGTCTTTAAAACTTTAGATATAATCTCTTAACATCAAAGATTTTTTAATGCTTTGGTTTCTGCTTGTGTGCGCCTCTGCTCTATTATGGTTGGACTTTTTCTCCCTATTTTTTCTTCTTAGGTCATTTTGCCATTAAGGTTTGTATATCTCTATTATGGTCAAACTCTGAAAAAATCCTTCACTTTTTGCGATCTCTTGCCGTAACAGAATATAATTTGAATGCACACAATTCAAGGAATTAGGATCAAGATTTCTCAAACGCCGGATGAAAATCCTATTTGCAGTCACTCATTGATGTCAGAAGGGGAGATTAACTCCTCCCCTGTTTCCATTGAGGCAGCTTAAGGGGAAGTCGTTGGATTAATGATTTCGTAATTGCCTGCTATATCAGCGGAAATTGGTCTCGAATAAGCCGCACAAGTAGGGAAAATGTTTCAATTCCGGGATATGACTTTGCTGAAAAAAACATGTTTTAAAGAGTGCTTAGAAGTTTTCTGAATTAAACTATATATTTTCTAGTATAATTGCTTTTGCGGAGATTACTATTGAAAATCAAGAAATAAATATGCTAACTAGAGTTTTTAATAGTCTTGTTTACCTTTTTTTCTCATTAATGCTGAAAATACTAATATTTCGTATACAAAACATATAAGAGAAAAATTACTAAGATACAAATAAAAGTTTCCGCTGAATGCTTAGCAGAATATGCCCTTCGTGAATATTTTGCATAGTATTAGTAATGCGATTATAATCATATCAATCTTATTAAGTTTTCTACTTACTAAACTTTCCTTTTATTGCAAATTGTAGTAAGTAAACAAATTAATAGTAGTAAGAAACCACATCGTTTAGTGGTAGAAAATGCTATTCAGAAATTGTGTCTGGTCATGAGCACGTTTCCAGCACACCATAATTATAATATCACATTTACTGCTATAAATGAAAAGTGATTATAGTTATGTATAGTATTAAAAAACTAGACGAGGTTGCTTAAACTGAGGTAGATGTTTTGATTTAATTATTTCATAAATCAACTCCTAACATTCTTCCATTAAGAAAATCTATAAGTCGGGTTTAAAATTGACCACATTCATGTTACTGAATTAAAATTTGATTGGAATGTTGTCATTGAACACTACTTCTTATCAAATATGTTTTGAATGTAATAAGATGCAGGTTTAAATCCGAATGAAGATCGTTAACAGTTGAAAAGAATACACTTCAAAGAGAACTAAGATACCACATGGTATCCAAGACTATATGAAATGAATCATATAAAAAAAAATAAATTGATAAACGCTTCAATGATAGATTATGAATAATGGATAGCACTTTATCTGAAAAGCACTATTCTTTGTATGAAAATAATAATTTCTCCATCCGTCAAATTTAACCTGGTTTGTTATTAAATATAACAATTATTAAACAAAGGGCTATTTATCCATTCCATGTGTTGAAAAAGCCCCATTCGAAATAAAAAGAATGGCGTCGATTTGTTTATATCATAATAAACTGGGTTTGCTACGTTTCGGCGTAGCCCATTTGGCGTCGCCGTTTCGGCGTAGCCGATTCTCCATCAGAAAACTAGCAGCACAATTCGGCGTAGCCGTTTAGGCGTGAGATTGTTTCGGCGTCTTTGTTTTTTAAAACACCCAAAGACTTATTTATTCATTTATGTATGGAAATTTAGAAAAGAAAATAAAGGAATAATGTAAATAAAAATCTGTAATTGGAAAAAAAAATTATTCACCTAGAGTATAAAGGATCCTATTAAAACAATAATGGAATAATGCATATTAAAAACTTTAAATTGAAAATATTGTATTACAAAATTAAAACCAAGCAAAGATTTTTTAACCTTAGGAATTAATTCTTCATTTCGTAATTATGAGCAATACCCTTCAGGAAATCAGTAGGCTTTAATGACTCAACTTCCATTACTGTTTTTTTTTTATTCTTTCATCAGCATCGCTATATTTCTTTAGTTTTTTGGGAGGTGGATATCCAGCAATTAATTTTTCTAGAAATGCATCACGTCCTTTCTGAACTTTCCTCAAGGCATCAATAAATTTCCAGATGGAGTTATGATGCATTACTAGTTCACACTGTAGACGTCGATTGGCAGCCTCAGCGTAATTGTTAGTGCGGTCTTCATCCTTTACAGTGCGTTCATAAAGGTTCCTTATCTCGGGAGCTAATATAGGATTTATTCTTGCATTTCATCGCCTGTTTTGTCGTCCAATATAAGTGTCTTCAAACCAATGGAACAAGGTTATTAGTTCTCCTGGAAGACCTGCTGCTACTGTATCCATGTATTCGTCCATCTTTTGTAATGGAACAAAGGCGAGTGCTATAATCATTTTAGCCCACAAGGCAAATAGTTAATTATACTTTACCAAAGAAGATATTTGATTAGCGAGATATATATATATATATATATATATATATATATATATATATATATATATATATATATATATATATATATATATATATATATATATATATATATATTGTACGTATATATATATATATATATATATATATATATATATATATATATATATATATATACATACACACACATATATATATATATATATATATATATATATATATATATATATATATATATATATATATATATTACGAAGTAATAGTTGACGGCCAACAGTCTCTCCGCCGAAAAATTCTGATGCCGAATCGGCTACGCCTAACTGGCCACGCCGAAACGGCGACGCCAAATGGGCTACGCCGAAACGTCTCATTCCCTAATAAACTAATGTTTGAGATATCTTTAGCCTATAATCATTAGCCTGTCAATTTTTCGAAGCATGTGATTTTCATTATCAACTACTCATAGCAATAAACGTGAAAAAATAAAATCAAGGTATTGCCAAGACAAATAACAAATTCACTTAATGCTTATTTGAAACGTGCCGTCTGAGTAACGGATTCGTAATAGTGTTTGCTTATACACCATGAACGTGAATATTTCCCTTCATGTTTTAAAAAAAAAATCCTAATATTGCTTTTGTTTATTTTTCTTTACATAAGGTTGCAATGTACGTGCTTTAGCGTACATTATGAAAAGATTTTTTCCTTTTATCACTTTTGCTCCCTCGTTTCTTTTTGATTTATCACATGAATTCCGTTTTCAAACAAATATTTTGTACAAAGATTCTGTCTTATACTTATATGTTTTCGACTGAAAGATATGTCATCTATATGATGATATTGGAAATACTTGCGACTTATTGAAAATATTCATATTTATATTATCATTTCTTTTATTTCCCATTTGAGGCAGAGTAAAGACAAACATACATTTCTTTCATTTGTTCAAATTTGACAGAATATGTAAGAACATTAATAAATCATTCCATCTTCTGTAATAAACTTCTAATTTTATTGCATACTCCTTACTTAGATATACTTATATAGGCCTATTTGTATTTGCATTGACTAATTCTCTGTATTATCCTCTAGAATGACTAATTTGATGATATATCTACTAACGAGTAAATTTAAGTAATCAATAGGTTTTTTTTTTAAATTCCTCCTTATACAAAAAATTTTTATGACTGATACAATGATTTACCAAATATTTGTGATATTTTTATTACATGCTTTATTAGATATTCAAATTTTTTTTTCTGTTTAATGTGAAAAAGATCAATTATAACTTGTCTATTTCCTTACTTACTTCTTTGAGTTGTAACTAGCTTATTTGCTAAAGCTCTACTAAGGCTTCAAGTTTTTTATGCATAAGTTAATTCTGGTATGAACATTTCAATAAATACTTTTCTTTTTAGTGAAAATGGCAATTCAATTTTCATAACCTCCTTTTCTTCACTAAATGCTCTCCATTCTATGCTTATCCTTCATTTAATTTCGGTCTCGTGATTTGGGGAAACACTTCGTCCTAAGTATGTATATTCATTAACAAACTCGAGAGGTTGGTCCATAGCTCTTATTTGTTGTCTCTATGAATTTTCATTGAGCATTATCTTAGTTTTACTCATATTTATTTTTCAGCTCTAGAATTCTGCTTTATCTGTTTGAATCTTCTATCATCTTTTGCAATTCCTCCCACGGTTCACTAAACACAACTATGTCATCTGCAAATCTTAAGTTCTTAAGGTATTTCTTATCAATTTTAATTCCTTCATTTTCCCAATCTAAATTTTTCAAACCTTCTTCAAGGCTTGTTGTGAATAATTTAGGAGAGATGGGAGTATTCCTGTCTAACTCCTTTCTCAATCGGAATTTTGACCTTCTTGTATAGATATAGTGAAGTGTTGCAACATAAGATTTTTCTATTCCTTGTTTTTGAGGAGCCGTCATTACTACCGTTGTTTTGACAGAATCAAAAGCTTTCTCATAGTCTATAAATGGCATACATAGTGTTTTTCCATTAGCTGGTTCATGACGTGAATATGGTCAGTTCTCCAACACCCATTTCTAAAGCATGCCTGCTCTTTTGGCTGATTAAATTTTATTTGTATTTCTATTCAGCCTATTATGATCTTTATAGATATTGTATATATTACGGAGAATAAAAATATTGGGCGGAATTTTGTTCAGCTCTTTTGCGTTTCCCTTTTTTTATAATGATATAGTTTTTCCGAGCTGTAGGTAGAGAATATTCTTACAGACATATGGTGTAGAATTTAGCGTGTTACTACTATGAAATCTCCTTTATCTATTACTAATTAAATTGTTAAGCCATCTTCTCCTGCTTCTTTGCCTCTTTTCATGTATTTCAATGCTTTCTATACTTCTCCTACCGTTACGTTTGGTACCGGCTCAGGTGTTTCATTATTTCTATTGGTTAAGTTATTTTTCACATCACTATTGTAAATCACTATATAGAAATCCTCTGTAACATTTATCACTCCATCTCTATTGTGGATAATAGTTCCATTTTCATCCATTAAAGCAAACATCTATTGACGCCATGTTCCAAGTCTTCTTTTCATCAATAGGATGTTTCTTCCTTTCTTTAGTATTTTCTCAATTTTAGTCTGATTGTATTCACAAATGTCTTGGGTTGTTAGTTTGACTATTGATTAGGATATTTCTACTAATTCTATTTTATCTCTATTGAATTTTACAGTACTTTACAATCGTTTTTCTTATGAAATTTTATTCTTTTTTGATAGATCTCCTTGATCTTGTTTAGGAACTTTTCCACCTATCTCTTGTGCTGATTACAATACAAATTTTGTTAAATAACTGTTCTTTTCTTCTTTATTTGTTTCCAATTCATCATGTGCCTGGGAATCCCTATTTTGTATTGGTAAACTAAACTCATCAGATTTTTCTCTTGGCCACTTCGCAGAGTAGCCTCAACATTGTGATAACGGAAGCTATATTTCAACACCAACTGAAACCAAACCTGGGCCGGACAACGTATGAGCTAACTTGTGTTTAATTTTAATTTATGTAAGTTAATAGCACTGGCACTCTGATCTTGTATTGTGAATTTAGATTTTCATAGTTTTATAGAAGTAAGTTATTTTTTATTTCATTTCCTAAAGTTTTAGTGTGTTCATTTTTTATTTTCGTTTTAAATATTCATCAAACTATGTTTCAAGTTATACAATGTATTCTGTTTTTAGGCTCTGATGATTGAAATAGATTTTCTGAAAGCTCGTTAATAAACATGTCTATTATAAATCTGGTAATATTATTCATATGTTTACATATACAATACATACATACATACATACATACACACACACACACACACATATATATATATATATATATATATATATATATATATATATATATGTGTGTGTGTGTGTGTGTGTGTGTATGTATGTATTGTATATGTAAATATATGCATATATATAATTTATATGTATGTATATATAAATATATATATATATATATATATATATATATATATATATATATATATATATATATATATATATATACGTATATATATATATATATATATATATATATATGTATATATAAATATATATATATATATATCTATATATATATATATATACACACACACACACATACATATATATATATATATATATATATATATATATATATATATATATATATATATATATATATATATATATATATCGGTATATACAAAAAATCTCACCGAAATTGTTCACAGCGTACCTAAAAGTTTTTAAGAATTTAAATTGGGAAAATGTGGGAGTTAGCATTGATGGGGAATACCTAAATAACTTAAAATTAAACTTGAAGATTACATAATTGTATGTAGTGAATCATGGGAGGAATTACAAAAGATAATCGATGATATGAATTAAAAAAGTAGAAATGTCGGACTGAAAATGAATATGAGTAAAACTACGATTATGTTCAATGAAAATGTATAGACACCAAATAAGGATTATGGAAGTACCTCTAGAGATTGTTAATGAAATTAAGTACTCATAACGGAATATAAGATAGTGTTTCTCCAAGACATGATAACAAAATTAAAAGGGGGTATGCATGGGAGGGAGAGATTTTGGTAAAGCAAATTAAATTATGAAAGTAAAATGTCCCCTTCTCTAAGGAGAAAATCACTTAATTAGTATTACCTTATGTCAGAAACTTGGAGCCTTAGAACATAACCTAGTTAATGATTGGAATAAGGCTTAAAGACAGAAAAAAAGCGACATAGATACAGGAGCCAAAAAAAAAGTTATTCTAATAAAATATAAGAAAAAGAAATGGACAGGAGCAAGACATATAATGAAAATGAGAGATGATATATGGTCAGCAAGAATAACAGGATGAGTTCCTGGAGATTGCATACGAACCAGGGGAAAGAAGAGAAGACAGTGGATTCACGACCTCAGAAAATATTCTTGTATATACAGTATATACATATATATATATATATATATATATATATATATATATATATATATATATATATATATATATATATATATATATATATATATATATATATATATACATATAATATATATGTATTTATTTATTTATATATATATATATATATATATATATATATATATATATATATATATATATATATATATATATACATGTAAATGATTATCTAAACTAATTATTACACCCATGATTCACGTTGGCATAGCTATTTAGCATTTTTTTGTTCAGAATTCACATAATCTCTTTTTAATGGTAAGCTTAAAATTTTATTGTCGTCTCTGTAACAATGCCACCTTGAGCTACTTATTCAAATTAACTGCTATTGCAGCTCACAGCACGTTGCCATATCATTACGTTCCAAAATGAATTCCTTAATAGAACATCTTATAAAAAATGTCAGAGGTGACAAATAAGCTAAATTGCTCCATTATCCACTTAGGCAGTAATAAATGCTAAAAATAGTCGAGAGTAATTGACCATTTCCCATGATAGTTTTAAGATTTTCTGCTTCGTATGATTCCAGAAAATGAATATTTTTAATTAAGGAAAGAAATTTGCTGAATCATAATACTCGATTACATATTACACGCACATTTTTCATAATTGATTCCTCGATATCATATCGGCTTTTAACATAAAAACTCCTGTTGTAAGAACTGTGGACATAAAATATATCAATTCTTTTGTTACCCTATCAAAGCTGTTAGCAAATTTCGTCAGTACTTCTAGTGTTAATTCTTTTAAATAATTTTTCAAAAAGTAGTATTCGAACAAATAGTAAGATCTTATTTTTTTTTCATTTTTTTTTCTTTTTTTTTTTTTAGATTTTACATTTTGGTATATGTCATATTTTCATTATATGCTATTGTAGTTATAGATCGTTCTACTTCTCGTAGGATGTTCATTATTCAGCATCGATTTCTGGTTCTATGTTTAAACAATATAACGAAATCATAATCACATTCGTGACCTATCATACACACCGGACAGAATAAGCCTGACCCCTGTGCTGCATTTAATTAGCTCACTAAATCGATAAATCTCTCACGAGAATAAAACGTTGCTTGAAATTAAGGCTTTATATGAAAGCGGGGAAGGTAAATTTGCCTGATTTCATGGAGTTTTCTTAAACATCCATCCTTTGAAAAATTATAATACGTATTATCTTTAGTAAAGTCACTCATGATAAGAATAATTAAATGGTTTAACGAGGAACGAGGAATATTAGGATATTATGATAATTAAGGTACTGAGTGAACGTGTTTCTAGTTCAAAAACTATATCTGAAAGCTATTAATTGCTTTAGCTACCTTAGATAGTGGCAAATTTATGAAAAAAATCCAAATATATTTTGGCCTGAATAAAAATATAGTACGAATACTATCAAATATTAAGCTTTGTATTGCATATTTTCATGACTAAGATAGCTTTGAATTTCTTGCTATTCTCCATAATGTAGGCTACGGCGTATCTTATATACTTGGTGTTAAAAAACATTTGGCGAAGATCAATGTTATGATGACCATAATTAACAATTTTCAAACGTTTAGCTCATTTAGCAGGTTTATGAACTATTATAATGAAAACTGTATATATTATAATACTGGTTATATATAATGTGTGAATAGCTCTCAAATACAAAAAAAGAATATTTTCTGCTTTTTATTATTGTTTTCCTAATATCCTACTCCTCTTAAGAAAATATATATATATTTTTTTTTATTGCACGAACACCTAAAGTTTTCACTCTGATTTCATACTGAAGATAAGACGAATTACGGCAAGTGAACATAAAAAATCTATTGGGTCAAACTGACTATGAAAAGTAATATAGGAAAGCTAAGTAAATGAAGTAGGACATAGAAATGGGAGAATGGTTACCAGCCACATCTGAAAGGGCCTTCCGAAATTTGAAAATATTACACTACGAAGTACAACCAACACAAAGAAAAAAAAAGCTACGACTAACAAATAAGTAATAATATTGTAGATATTCGTTTCCCTTCCTTCACATCAAGGACGCATTGAGAGAGAGAGAGAGAGAGAGAGAGAGAGAGAGAGAGAGAGAGAGAGAGAGAGAGAGAGAGAGAAAAGGCTATTCCTAATTAAAAGATTCCCATCATATTTGATTGAGGACACAGATAAGAAAATGCAAAATTGATATTTCAATAAATCATGAGGGGTGAGAATCCCGGATAAACTTTCCTTTTATTTTTATCCAAAAAATTTATAGAGATTATATTATCCATCATAAATTTACAGTTCTTTTTATCTTGCATTTATTACGGTTTTCTTATAAATTGCCGACTTAAGCAATGGAGGAGCACTTACGGCGATATGAGAAGTCATATTTCATCATAATTTTCTGGCCACAATAGAATGTTTGGCACCGAATAATCACACGCACTGCGAATGTTTGATATGCTGATAGTTTGGCGTAAGTTTTATTGCTATTTCCAAATCAATTCCACCCTCTCTCTCTCTCTCTCTCTCTCTCTCTCTCTCTCTCTCTCTCTCTCTCTCTCTCTCTCTCTCTCTCTCTCTCTCTCCCTTTTGCTGGTATATGTCAGCATGCCAGATAATTCCCAATCTTGCTGTTATCGAGAGGGATACTGGATGATCCAAATGGAATATTTCATACTTCACACAGTATCATGATTGCTTATTGTCTCAGAGTATTTTCTATTTATGATTTATGTAAAAGCAACAGATTATAAAAAACTGACAAGTGGCTAGCAGTGGGAAGTATTGATACTTGCAATGAAAAGGTTCCTTTCATAGCTCAAGATAGCTGCATCTATAAAATTTTTGTATTCGTATTATTTAATGTATGGAATCAATATATTATGATTAAAGCTTTTGCTTATATTCTTTTTTTGCTACTTGCTAACACTTAGAATGATTGAATTGTATATAGATAGGCATTTTAAATAGACTACTTCCCATTTTCGATAATATGAGTGTTTAGGTGAAGATACTCGTACATTAAAATTCTTATAGCAGGAGTAGGAGTTTTTCTTTAATCATATTTATCATATGGGAAATAACATTCGATATTAATGCTGATAATTGTTTACTCTTTTTCCTTAATGCAATCTTAAACATCATATGTGGGATTCGATTTGGAACAGTAAAGCAACAATAGATTTATACATTATCATTTTCCTTTTTATACTTGAAAGAAATCTTATACATTTTGCAGCTCGTATTGTTCCGATTTATCTGTGCCATGACAACGGAATATTGCCGGGGGAAAGATAACAAGATTGTGAGGGAAATTAATATCATCCTTCCGAAATAGGCGACTTCGTAAAAAAAAAAAAAAAAAAAAAATCTTATGTAGACTTGTATTAACACAGAGAGAGAGAGAGAGAGAGAGAGAGAGAGAGAGAGAGAGAGAGAACTAAACTTTTGATAATTTGTTTTTCATAGTGTATGTGAATATGTTTTCCTTTGCTTTATAAGTAATATATTTTTAGTATTTGATGATTATATTGTTCAAAATGAGGTAGATGCAACAAACAAATATGAAGTAAACTACTGGGAAAGATCCTCTTGAATCATAAACATGACAAGAAAGAAGGAAAGAAGAAGAAGAAAAAAAAAACTAATATAATATTCTTCGCCCAGTAAAGAATTTTATATTTTTACTATTAGGTCGCCAGACTTACTAATTTTCATGACTACCGCAATGTGGTGCAAAATTCCCTACACGAAATATTAAGGACTTGATGCAGAACTTGAGCGTTTCTCATATCAATAGGTGATCTTGTAAACTACAGTCTCGCCTTCACACGAGACCATTCGCCATGAAGTTGGATGTCATAAAACGTATCTCAGGGTAGACTATTTATGGCCCCGGGAAAGCGCCTTCGTGTCCCCAACAGCAGAGGCCATTATCCGGATCGCAGACTCCTCAGAGTAAGAGTATTAAA
>NC_090733.1:91020221-91032721 GCF_036898095.1 Palaemon carinicauda | reverse complement strand
TCTCTCTCTCTCTCTCTCTGTATATATATATATATATATATAAACACATACATACATACATACATACATATATATATATATATATATATTTATATATATATATATATGTATATATATGTGTGTGTGTATATATATATATATACACACACACACCCATATATATATATATATATATGTGTGTGTGTGTATATATATATGTATATATATATATATATATATAATATATATTTATATATATATACCCATATATATATATATATATATATAAATATACATTTACATATACATATACTCTCTCTCTATCTCTCTCTCTCTCTCTCTCTCTCTCTCTCTCTCTCTCTGTCTCTCTCTCTCTCTCTCTCTCTCTCTCTCTCTCGTAGTGAAATATTACTTTTAAAGACTAATTATGGAGCTCATATACATTCCAAAATAAATTAGTGCACCGAAAATCCTAATATAATCGTGAAAATTAGGGCCCTGTTGATGGCAGTGCAGTGGCAATAAAGATTCCATGATTGTCGCTTTTTCAACATCATTGGTAATTATATTTCATGACGAATATATAACAGTTTGAAACATTGAACAAAAAAAGATATTTTGCCCTTCAGATTTCATAGGTTGAAATATATATCAAGGTAAATTCTGATTTTTCATCATAATCAAATTATATCTATTACTAATTATTTTTATCAAGGATTTGTTTTTATGATTTATATAATACAATGCTTAAAAATAAGTTATGAAATATAATAAGTCAATGAAGTTTGAGGGCATTTACCAATTTAACAATTGTAAAAAAAAAAGTAACCACTAAAACTTTTAACTATAAAAAAGTTTTAGTTTTCTTGTTAATTAAATGAGACTATTGTCTCTTTTTAGAAGACTCCCATCAGATTTGCAAGAAAGGAATATGACCAAAACAAGTGGGGAATATTAATCCAGTTAACATAACGTACAACAGATAATTTGAAAGAAAACAAAATAAAGTACAGCTGTAAAAAAAAAAAAAAAAAAAAAAAAGGATGATATATCAAGTCTTTTGAAGCAGCAATAGTATACCATATTTGATATTTCATAAAAAGTAATGTTTTACAAAAGTACAGACCAGAACTCTTTATCAGGTAACCCATGTGGTTCAAGTAAGACGTAAACATTTAGTGAGTAGTTCCAGCAATTGATAGAGAATTAGCAATCCCGCTTTAAAAGACAACTTTTAATCTATAAGACTATAAAGTAATACCTATGGTGTATTCACACTTTTCAAGCACATTCTTTCAATTGTATTTTACATTAATAAGAATTTGATATGGTTATGGGTGTACCATGGTCAACTCCTTTATCATTTATATTATACAGTAAGTTTTGAAACGAGATTGATCCCTTCTGTTTGGTACTCTCTAATTGGTTGTTATTGATATATTAATGACGTTCTAGGAACTTCGAAGCAACATTGAACTTAAGGTTTTAATATTTCTGGCTATGGTTATTTCAGTGGTTCCGTCTATAAGGTTTATCGAAAACATTTGAAAATATTTGTTTCAATTGATCACTTACTCATGAAATATAAATCTTATACATCCAAAAACTGAGCTAATACCTTATAATATGCACAATCATATTAAGGCCTTTTTCAAAAATTATAAAATAATTAGTAATTTCTTTCTTGTATCTAATGGCTTCAAGAATTTGTAGTTCCCAGCATATAAAATCTTTGATTTTTTTTTTTATATCAGCTATGCATTTTTATGTCTTCTTATCCATGTATTCAATAAAACCCCACTTAATATTTCGTATTTCGGCCAAAAAGAAGCTTATTGTAATTAGGGGAAATTGATAGTACGTCAGTTTATTTTCCTTTCACTTTTTAGAAAAAATGTTAGTTATTATAAAATTTCTTTTACACTAAATTTTGAGAAAATACTCGTATATAAATCCATACACAATTGCATTTCCCAACAAAAAAAAAAAAAAAAAAATTTTGTCTGAGAAAGAAAGGAGAGTCATAGAAGGTGGAATTTTTCTTTCCCAAAGAACTAATTTGTACACAAATATCAGTTCTGGTATCTGCATAGATTCATTATATTACTAAAACTCAGGCCTTTATTTGTAAAGTATTTTTATTTGGCGTAGGGCGATTAAATTTTACATGTATCGCCTTGGGCAATTTTAATCATCAAATCACACTGTAATGTTCGATTGCCAATTAATTTTGCAACTCTTTGAAGCTCCAGGGAACATTAGAATTGGATGCTACGTTCTGTATATTGTTAATTTAACAAAAATACTTAGGTATTGCTTATATTAATCCATTGATCATTTGCCATACCAATAGTTCTCATATGACGCAGTTGTCAAACTCTTGCGAACATATGAGCATCGTATGTGAAATCAATTATATGCAAACTTTTAGTGTAGAATTACCTTTTTTTCTGGGTGTGAGAATGTAAGTATGAATAATGTATGAAAAGTGTATTTGTATTGTATAACTATGTGTGAGAATGAGTAATGTTTACAAGAATATATCAATGCATGTCCTGGAAAGCGTACCTATATCAAAGTATGAGTAGCATAAAAGTACCATATATACGTGTACAATTACCGTTATATCGGCGTTTGAGTAACGTAGGTGTGCCTATGAGAAATATGTGTGCGCAGGAGTAACGTATGAATAGTATAAGAGCTTCTTTACCCGAGCGTTTGGAGATGTAGAAACATTTTCCGAGATCGTTCATTCTGCAACTATCCTTCAAAGATGCAACCAAACAAGACTTCATCCACAAGAAAATGCTCTGCAAAGAACAGGAAACCCGATTCACCAACTGATGCTGCTGATTCAGCTGAGGGGATATCAGATGCACTCTTTGCTGAAACATACTCATAGGATTTATCCCCTTCGTCAGCTGCCTTCACATCCTCTCAGGAAATGAACAAAGCTATAAATACTTCTTGCAGTTTCAAAAGTGGATGAAGAAGGTTTGAGGATGAATATGTAGAAATTATACGCTATTCCATAGATGACAAAACACAGGGGATACGTTTTCCTTATTATTATTATTATTATTATTATTATTATTATTATTATTATTATTATTATTATTATTATTATTATTATTATTATCTAAGCTAAACCCCTAGTTGGAAAAGGATGATGCATATACGCCTAAGGGTTCCGACTGGGACAAATAGCACAATGAGAAAAGGAAATATATAAACTAGAAAAAAAAGTAATGAACAATTTAAAAAAAATAATTTAAGAACAATAACAACATTAAAAGAGATCTTTCATAAATTGACTATAAAAAGAGACTTATGCCAGCCTGTTCAACATAAAAACATTCGCTGTGAGTAGGAAATTTTAAGGTTCCACCAATTCAACTATACCGGATTAGGATCATTCCACAACTTGGTCACAGCTGAAATAAAACTTATGTAGTATTGAGCCTTATGATGGAGAAGGCGGAAGGCTAATCATTGTTAGGCATAAGTTAAATACGTACAGCATAGACTTATATACCCAAATGATACATAAATATAAGTACGCCTTATATTTACACAAGTTAATCAATCGCTAGACTTACTCTCAATACATTACTAGTTCCATGAATTACGCGTTATACGCCACGCATATGCTAACTGTACTAGCCACAATATGAAAAGGTAACGGTAATTACCATTAACGTCTCTCTAGAGTATTCAAAGTCCACTCATGAGTGGCAGAGGTATGGGGCAGTCACTATGTCTAGCTAGCAGGAAAATGAATGATAGACGAACCATATATATATATATATATATATATGTGTGTGTGTGTGTGTGTGTGTGTATGTATGTATGTATATATATATGTGGATGTGAGTGTGTTTGTGTGTGTATATTTGTGTCTTTGTTTCTTCAAAAAGGTCCATTAAAGAAACAAAGGAAATATAAATAAATCACTATATTTCGACCAATACACATTGGCCCTCTTCAGGGGGACAATGTATATTGGTCGAAATATAGTGATTTATTTTCTATTTTCTTTGTTTTTCTTATGGGCCTTTTTGAAGAAACACACACGCAAACACACACAAACACACAAACACACACGAACACACACACACACACACACACACACATATATATATATATATATATATATATGTATATATACTATATATATTCATATATATACATTTATATATATACATGTATCTAATATTAAAAAAAATCACAGAAAATAATACTGTGATTCTGTATTTAGTGGCCTTATAAAAAGATTTTATTCTAGAACCTTCATGTGAAGTGTAATCCAAATAAAAGGTTGACTTTATGATATTGCAATATTGTGTACATTACGAGTAAAACGTATTATGTATAATATGGTCTAGTCAATATTTCATTCTTATAATACTCTGAATAAAAAAATATTGAAAAAAAATCAGTTTGATCGCTTCAATTTTACTAGAAAACAAAAAAACTATATCGATAAAATTTATGATACAGATTGAATTATAGTATACAGTACATAAACTAATACCTTTCATAATATTTTAGTTTCTGATATGCCGTAAAAACAGCAGATATAATAGAAAATGTAAAACAACAATCACTGAATGACTTACCTTATGGAAGCAATAATTCTTTAAAAGCAAAACGCCAATAATCCCAGAAGCTTTGTTATTCGTTTACTCCTATTAGTAAAATGGTTCTTCTGATTTTATAGGGTATTCTCAATTAACAAATTCATGATATTCTGGTTGACGAAAGATTTCGACACCCTGTCATTTTCCTGTCACCGAATGTATACCAGGTTCCTTTCTCTGCGAATCACTTGACAGTTGCGACTGCTGCTAATCAGCTGTTTGCTGACCCATTACGAATACGTCAGGCCCTTTTGATCTGCCACACAAAAGAAATTCAGCCGGAATTCGCCCGGAGTTTTTGACGCCAGCAATTATCTAAAGGGTTTGTTTTCGGCGTAGCTATTTTCGGCTTCAATTCCACCTTACAAAAGGACAGCCATATGATGGAAGGCACGTCAAATACAAATATATCTCTTATTGGGTTTCACTAGTTGGATGAAATGAACATTTTATTATAAATTTTGAGATTCTATATTCAACAAATGTCTTGTCCCTTCACACACACACAAGCACATAGACACACACACACACACACACACATATATATATATATATATATATATATGAGTGTGTGTGTGTGTGTTTGTGTGTGTGTGTGTACATATTTGTTAATATTTATAACTAACTTTCGTAACTTTAATCAATGTAAATATTAACCACAATGGAATTTAATATCGAATTCTACTTTTGGGAACGTATATTCACTGGAAAATAATTTTTGATAAATTCTTCGGGCTTAGCAAGGATTCGAACCTACGCCTCTGAGTTGAAACAATGCCAGTAAAGACCTACAACCAAGTATGGTTGATATTTACAGTATATATATATATATATATATATACATATATATATATATATATATATATGTATATATATACATATATATATATATATATATATACAAAGTAAATATTTTTCAAATCAAATACTATTTTAAATTGTATAGGTTTTACTACGAACATATCAATAGCAAGAAGAGCAATATGTTCACAATAGATATGGATTACTCATAACGATTTTTAGGGACCATCTTAGGAGTCCTACAAGATTGTTTAATATATACTTTCTTAGAAACTGTCATGAGCAAGAAAGTACTCCTAATGTAAATATGGCAAAGACAAATATCCAACCTTCCTTTTCAAAGAGATATCAAGCCATTTATAGGATTAATTTATGAATCAGAATTGCAAAGTTCTGTAGAATTAGGAAATAAAAAAATATCTTCATAGGACTCAAACATTTGAGGGACTTCAGTCTCTCCTCATTTTAATCAACGAAACGAGATTACTCAGTCAATTACAGACAATAAAATGTGCTGCAGGTTTTGATAGGATTGGATGAAGGACTGAAGTGTAAGATTGATATTAACATCAGTGACAATAGAAGTTAATGAATATATAAAGTATGAAGATCATAAATTAAATAGGAAGGTGTTTTCAACTTTGGTCCTTAACAGACAAATTATCCATCCGTGAGACGTAACATCCTGATTGAGAGAGAGAGAGAGAGAGAGAGAGAGAGAGAGAGAGAGAGAGAGAGTGTGTGTGTACTACACCCATGAATGGTAATCTAAATTCTGCAATAATTCTACTGTACATTAATTACTGATGATGAGAGCAGTATTTGTATAACTGTTCTAATACCAGGCCTTTAAGTATTTTCTAGAGTAACCAGTTAGATGGTCATGTTAAATTACGTGAATTATTATTATTATTATTATTATTATTATTATTATTATTATTATTATTATTATCATTATTATTATTATTATTATTATTATTATTATTATTATTATTATTATTCACTCCACATTCCTCCACATGCTGCAACTGAGAACTTATATTTTTTGTCGGGTAACGATGTCCGCAATTATACACTAATGCTAGAATCAGCTATTCCCGCTTCTTTTTGTGAATAAAAATAATTCCCTAACCTTTTCCCCACAATATAATTTCACTATATTTTTCAAATATATATGAGCACATTTGTCCAAGGTAAAATAAGATTTCTCTGCAGCTGTTTTTCTGCAGCTAAAGAGACATTATCCATTATATCAAAAATGACACCATTCGTGTTGTGGAACTTTTCAACACGGCATATGTTTACAAGGCCTAGAAAATCCTGTCGTGGCTGACATATAAGCTCAATTTATAATCAACGCTTATTTACAATGGACGTTAATGAATTAACTTCTTAGAGCATGCTTGCATGAACAATCTCTCTCTCTCTCTCTCTCTCTCTCTCTCTCTCTCTCTCTCTCTCTCTCTTTTCCCGAATATATATGCGTCAGTTGTGTGACGAATATTTTATAATGATTTTACGAAAATGATAAGTACGAGAATAAAAAAAAAACCTGACTAATCCTCCCAACAGAAAGGAAACCAAAAGAAAAAGGTTTCAAGTTTACCCATAAAACAATGGTACTCTGGACTGATTACTACTACTGCTACTACTACTACTACTACTACTACTACTATTATTATTATTATTATTATTATTATTATTATTATTATTTGCTAAACCTTAATTAAAAAAAAAAGCAGGATGCCATAAGCCCAAGGGCTCCAAAATGAAAAATAGCACAACAAGGAAAGGGAAGAGAGAAACAAACTATAAGGAGAGTAATGTACACCTTATATAAAATGTTTCTAAGAACGGTAACAACGTTCATATACGTCATTCAAATACTAACTACTGTACCGGTCGTGTATCACACATGCTCGTACATTATAACGGTATTTATTTTTTTTCCTTTGTGTATTGTCCTTATTGCTCTCCCCTCTCACTGAAATCCTGTCTATTCAAGTATTTTCCTGCACCATTGTGTTTGAATTATTGTGGTGTTCTTGACTGGAGTGGGTTGTACAAATACTCAAGCTCTGACCAAATAAAGTTCAGTTGTATTCATGAGTCTCTCAGTTACAACCTAACTGTTTGGCGACTTATTGGTAATCACCAGGAAAATTCAACTACCTACTGTGCCTTACACTTTGGTGATACCACCCTCAGACGCTGATTCTGCTATCAACGCTGCACCCCTGAAACTGCAATTACTTCACCAGTGGAGAAGCGATCGCCTGGTTCCAAAATGCTGAAGTCCAGTTTCACTTAAAGTGCGTAACACGGTCAAGCACCAAAGCAGATTATATTCTCGCTGCCATCTCTGGGGACATCTTCCTGGAAATCTCTGATTTGCTGTGGGAATAAAGGACATCCCCATAATGTACGAAAACCTCAAATTGTGCTTCCTGGAGCAGTGCTCGCATAGCAAAACTTTTTCAGCTCTCTCAACAACCATTGGGAGACCAAAAGGCTTCGCTCTGCCTCAGAGAAATGACCAGTATGGCTCACCTGCAATCTGCTGCTAAGGCCTTTCCCTATGACGTGAATTTACTTCTCTCACTTTGGGTAAGGCGCCTACCCAAACCTGTATGTGCTACCATCCCCGGTTTCGATATTTTGTCCATGAAGGATCTGATGACCAAAGTCGGATATCCTTATGAACAGCCAATTCACCGCCTTCCAGACCCCCATCATTGCCATCACTGCTGATTAAGTGGACAACTATTCAACATCGACCAAAGCTAACGTGAATGCGGTAGGACACGAATGCCTACTCCATGATGCGCTGGATCATTGATAAAGCCACCCACCACCCATATAGGCCACTCCTCACTTACGCCCCAACCACTGACCTCTCCAGCAGCTTACCGACACCCATTGGCCACAGTTATGCTACTACCACTCCAAATTCGGGGTGACTGCGAAGAAATGTGCGAATGGTTGTCAGTGCCCCAAAAACGTGTAAGTAGGCCCTCACTAGTGGCTGTGGCTTCCCCTGTCACTAATCTTTTCTATTTACATGACACAGGTGTAGGTACAGGCGTGCGATTCTTGGTAAACGGGGTGCTTGCCGTGCTCTTCTACCAAGACTGGTCTCCAGGACATGGCGTAGTCTGTCTGAATCTGCCTACATCTGCCTGATAGCTTCCAATGGATCTGCCATATCAACCCACGCTTATGAAATCCTCATATTATTGTTTGGAAGTGCCAAATATATTGGGAAGTTTCTCATTACTGACGTTACATTGCCAATCCTTGGTGCTGACTTTCTCTCTTCCACCTCCTGGTCGACGTACCCCACCGACAGTTAATCATTGCTGATTCAAACTCCTCAATGCCTCTACAACCCGCCCCTTCTGGCCTTGCTCTCCATACCAGCGCACCCACAGAGGCTTATGCCCACTTCCTCACATCGTATCAGGAAGCTATCCGTCCAGAACTTCGTCAAATGCCCACAGTTCCTGTAAAACATGGTATTTATCACCATATCAAGATGAAAGGCCCCCAAGTTTTTGGAAGATTTAGACGTCTAGCACAGGATCATCTGGCAGCCTCTAAACTAACGTTCACCAAATTGGAAGAAATATGCCTTTGCCAAAAGGCCTCAAGTCTATGTCCGTCCACCTTAAACATCGTCCTGGAGAAAGATGGCTCTGTATGTCCATGTGGGGATTACAGGCACTAGAATATGCAGACCAAACCAGATCACTACACCCTCCAAAACATGGCTGACGTGACCTCCTACTTGCACAAATCGAAGGTTTTCTCCACACTTGACCTCCTGAAGGGGTATTAGCAGGTGCCCATGAACCCAGGAGACATACTCAAGACCCCCATCACCACCCAATTTGGTAAATACACCTTCAATTACTACTGTTTTGGCCTTTATAAAGCTGGGGCTACTTTTCAACGTCACATGGAGGACATTTGTGTATATTACGTGGGCGACATACTTGTGTTCTTTTCCTCCAAAGAAGAACACCTCCGTCATCGATGCATCATGCTCGACCGCCTACAACAGAATGGCCTTGTAGTCCGGTACGACAAATATACCCTGGGTGCCAATGAAGTATCGGTCTTAGGGCACCGCATCACTCGTGAAGGAGTCCATTCCTTCCCTGAGAAGGTAGCAGCTGTTCAGAACTTCCTCACTCCACCGTCATATCATTGTAAGAATTCTTGGGCTTGATCAACTATTATTACTGTTTCCAGAAACCCATCGCGGCCACCCTTGCCCCCCTCTACACCTCCCTCAAGGGCAAGCCAAAAGACCTGATGTGGGGTCACCTTCAAGAAGCGGCCTTCTGTAATGAAAAGAATGCCCTATCAACCACTGCTGCTCTCACTTTTCTTGTGTCATATTCATCTCTACTTCTCTCCACCGATGCCAGCAGTCCTCGAGCAAGTGGTCAACGGTTAATCCTGCCCATTAGCCTTCTTCAATAGAAAACTGTCAAAAGCAGAATCCGGCTACTCAACCTTCGACCGCATATTGCCGGCGGTGTCTTTGGCTCTCCATCACTTTCACCACTTCCTGGAAGGTAGGCTCTTTGTCATTCAAACGGACCCATGCTCGTCAACGCCACCATATCTCCACTGTAGCTATAATACAATTGTATCCTTCAGCATGTCCCTGGGAAAATGAATCCTGTTGCCGATGCCCTGTCAAGAAACACATTGGCCACCATTTATCTGGGATTAGATTATAACACCTTGGTAGGAACCCAATGAATAGATGCAAAGTACCAAGCATGTAGGATATCCTGTACATCCCTCCACTGGGAGGATTTTCCTTATGACGACTCCAACACCATCCTCCTCTGTGACTTCAGTACTGGTAGACCTAGACCGTGGCTACATTCTCACATGTGCCAACATGGATTTGATTCAAATTTATGGCCTTTCACGTCCCTTGCGCCGTTCTATTGCACAGCTACCAAAGACAGAGTTCTTTTGGCAAGGCATTACTAAGAATGCTACTTCATGCCAAAACTCAAAAGTACATTGACTCAGATTCACGGGTGGACAACTTTCATCAACCTCCGTGGTGTTTTGCCCACATTCACGTCGATGTTGTAGGTCCCCGACTCACATGACAAGGACATCGTTACCTATTTACCTCCATCAACCACACCACTCTTTGGTCTAATGCCATTCCCATGAAAAGTACAATCTCCGCCTCATGTACTTCTGCCTTACTCTCAGGATGGATAGCGAGATTTGGTATCCCTGAGCACATTACTTCTGACTGGGGTACCACTTTCTCTTCTCAAATGTGGAGATCATTAGCGAATCTTCTGGGGATCACCCTTCATCAGACAACCTCACACAATCCTGCTGCCAATGGTATGATTGAAAGTTTTCACCGTACCTCAAAAAGCAGCTTTCATGTCCCATTGCAAGGACTCCAATTGGTTTACCCAGCCTAACTCTATCCTCCTGGGACTAAGGATTTCTCTTAAAGACGCCCTAGATATCTCGGCAACTGAAATGGTGTATGGCCATCCATTGGTCATCCCTGCCGAATTTTTTCGGTCTACAACCTCCTCCGAAAATCAACGCCTACGTCATGTTGTGGGAAAATTAACTCCCGGCAGCTATCCTTACAAGCCAAGGCATTAAGCAATACATACCGACAGATCTGCAGTCATCAAGGCATGTTTTCTTGAACAACGACATTAGCAAGCCATCGTTAACTCCCCTTACATGGGCCCCTTCCTCTTAATCAATCGAAAGCATTCCTCCTCAACATGCGTGGTAAAGAAGACTGGGTCTCCATTGATCGCCTAAAACCTGCATAACTCCTGCCTAATGACCTGCCTACAGTACGCCTTTCATTTTTAAGGGAGGGGGGGGGGGGGGGGACGTGTGGCAAGTTCCACTCGTGTATCACACACGCTCCTATATTATTATGGTATTTCTTATTTTTTCTATATTCATTAGAGGAAAAGTTTTAGAGAACGAAATATGAGCAGGAAATAGTAAAGTATTACGAAATTACTGATTAAATAAGTTGCATCAAGGAAAGTCATTTCCAGAGTGACAAATTTAAATAATTCCAGTGGAAAAGTCAGTAATATGGATTATTAGAATATGTTCAAAACAAGAACGAAAAGGACGTTTTCATTTTTGATTAGTGAATTCGTAGCATTTTGTGAAAATAAATGAAGAAATTGCACTACTTTGTGAAAATTAAAATATCTGACAATTAAGAAAAATATATTTGACCAAAATTATTATTATTATTATTATTATTATTATTATTATTATTATTATTATTATTATTATTAATTGCTAAGCTACAGTCCTAGTTGGAAAAGCAGAATGCTATAAGCCCAGGGGCTCGAACATAGCCCAGTGTGGAAAGGAAACAAGGAAAGATAAAATATTTTAAGAACAGCAACATTAAAATAAACATCTATATAAACCATAAAAAACATTAATAAAACAAGAGGAAGAGAAATAAGATAGAATAGCGTGCAAGAGTGTACAACGCTTTGAGCTATTTGTTCAGTTGAATATAAAGATGAAAACAAATAATATATTTCGGGTAAATGGATACACTAAGAAAGCATTAAACGAAATCCATGATTAAACACAAATATCACAGGAAACCGGATATTTTCCATTTTCTAATGAATATATCTAAGAAAGTTACAAAGCATTGTTTCCCTCTTTTCGAATTGGAGATATTGTAAATATTTTCCAAGGTTATTGAAGGATGGAATAAACATTAGTTGAATATTATACCCTAAATATTTTCAGGAACAATTAGAAACAATAAGGTAATAATAAAAGAAAATGCTTAAAGAATATTAAGAGAGACCAAATATTCCAAGATAATATTTATCAAGAGCGTAGGTGTTAATTTAAGAGAGTTGCGTAAACATAAGATTACCACTGTGGTAATTGGAAGGAATACACATGAGATATTGCACTGTTTATAGGACTTAAGTAACTGGGAGACTACTAATTTTCACAAAAGCTAGAACTCGTATTATTTAGAAAGGATGCAAGGCTTAATGCCTAAATACTGGG